>NW_027209325.1:0-27285 GCF_027789765.1 Dendropsophus ebraccatus
AACGCAGGTTGTGTCTGGTCAATCAGAAGTCTACTATCAGCTGGTGTACTAAGTATTTCAGCACCTACACAGTCACTACTCCATCCTTGGATCATCTCCCCTTTCTGTGGGTGGCGGGACCAATAGTCTGGGTGGGTCACAACTCCACTCCGGACCACCGTGATAAGTACCCATGGGACCCCCTCACAGCCTGGCAGGTCACCGGCCACAGGGGGAAGGGTATACCCAGCCTAACTAAACTAAAAGCAGGTGTGCCGCCATACCTGTGTGCCCAACCAGCACTGGCATCACGACAACCTACCATCCGGCTGAGCTATATCCCAACCAACCACCACAGTACTGGCGTCACACAGCACCATCTGGCAAGCGACCGGTCGAACGCCCACGGGCACCACACCTTCTACTAGCTAATTCTCAGCACCTCAATCAAGCATGGAAGCACAATGTGATACGCTGCCGGACTGTATCCAATCTCATTCTGAAGAGTCTCTCTACCCCCCCCCCCGACCCCGTAATGATGGTATGATGGGGTGCAGTGTATAGATGGTGTGATGGGGTGCAGTGTATAGATGGTGTGATGGGGTGCAGTGTATAGATGGTGTGATGGGGTGCAGTGTATAGATGGTATGATGGTGGTGTATCTGAAGATGATGTGTGATGGGTGCAGTATATAGATGGTATGATGGGGTGCAGTGTATAGATGGTATGGTGGGGTGCAGTGTATAGATAGTATGGTGGGGTGCAGTGTATAGATAGTATGGTGGGGTGCAGTGTATAGATGGTGTGATGGGGTGCAGTGTATAGATGGTATGATGGGGGTGCAGTGTATAGATGGTATGATGGGGTGCAGTGTATAGGTGTGTGATGAGGTGCAGTGTATAGATGGTGTGATGGGGTGCAGTGTATAGATGGTGTGATGGGGTGCAGTGTATAGATGGTGTGATGGGGTGCAGTGTATAGATGGTGTGATGGGGTGCAGTGTATAGATGGTGTGATGGGGTGCAGTGTATAAATGGTGTGATGGGGTGCAGTGTATAAATGGTGTGATGGGGTGCAGTGTATAGATGTGTGATGGGGTGCAGTGTATAGATGTGTGATGAGGTGCAGTGTATAGATTTGTGATGAGGTGCAGTGTATAGATGTGTGATGAGGTGCAGTGTATAGATGTGTGATGAGGTGCAGTGTATAGATGTGTGATGAGGTGCAGTGTATAGATGTGTGATGAGGTGCAGTGTATAGATGTGTGATGGGGTGCAGTGTATAGATGTGTGATGGGGTGCAGTGTATAGATGGTGTGATGGGGTGCAGTGTATAGATGGTGTGATGGGGTGCAGTGTATAGATGGTGTGATGGGGTGCAGTGTATAGATGGTGTGATGGGGTGCAGTGTATAGATGGTGTGATGGGGTGCAGTGTATAGATGGTGTGATGGGGTGCAGTGTATAGATGTATGACGGTGGATATGATGTGTGATGTCACTTCCTGTGGTATACAGGCTGTTCTGTCCCTATGAGATGTGAGGAGGGGAGGAGGCGTCCGCCGCTCAGTAATCTGCAAGTAGTTACCAGGGGGAACATGTGGGACTGGTTATAGAGAGCGGGGAAATGAGTCACTGGTGTAATTACAGCGTCCACTGCTGGTGTATATATCATATATCTATATACCCCCCCACACACACACACACACACTGTACACAGGAGCTCACACCCTATAGGGGGGAGGAGCTGCACTATATATCCATATATACCCCCTCCCCCCCCTACACACTGTACACAGGAGCTCACACTCTATAGGGGAGAGCAGCTACACTATATATCCATATATACCCCCCCCCCCCCTACACACTGTACACAGGAGCTCACACTCTATAGGGGAGAGCAGCTACACTATATATCCATATATACCCCCTCCCCCCCCTACACACTGTACACAGGAGCTCACACTCTATAGGGGAGAGCAGCTACACTATATATCCATATATACCCCCCCCCCCTACACACTGTACACAGGAGCTCACACTCTATAGGGAAGAACAGCTACACTATATATCCATATATACCCCCCCCCCTACACACTGTACACAGGAGCTCACACTCTATAGGGAAGAACAGCTACACTATATATCCATATATACCCCCCCCCCCCTACACACTGTACACAGGAGCTCACACCCTATAGGGGAGAGCAGCTACACTATATATCCATATATACCCCCCCCCCTACACACTGTACACAGGAGCTCACACCCTATAGGGGAGAGCAGCTACACTATATATCCATATATACCCCCCCCCCTACACACTGTACACAGGAGCTCACACTCTATAGGGGAGAGCAGCTACACTATATATCCATATATACCCCCCCCCCCTACACACTGTACACAGGAGCTCACACCCTATAGGGAAGAACAGCTACACTATATATCCATATATACCCCCCCCCTACACACTGTACACAGGAGCTCACACTCTATAGGGGAGAACAGCTACACTATATATCCATATATACCACCCCCCCCCCCCCTACACACTGTACACAGGAGCTCACACTCTATAGGGGAGAACAGCTACACTATATATCCATATATACCACCCCCCCCCCTACACACTGTACACAGGAGCTCACACTCTATAGGGGAGAACAGCTGCACTATATATCCATATATACCCCCCCCCCTACACACTGTACACAGGAGCTCACACTCTATAGGGGAGAGCAGCTACACTATATATCCATATATACCCCCCCCCCCCCTCCTACACACTGTACACAGGAGCTCACACTCTATAGGGGAGAGCAGCTACACTATATATCCATATATACCCCCCCCCCCCCTACACACTGTACACAGGAGCTCACACTCTATAGGGGTGAACAGCTACACTATATATCCATATATACCCCCCCCCCCCCCCTACACACTGTACACAGGAGCTCACACTCTATAGGGGAGAACAGCTACACTATATATCCATATATACCCCCCCCCCCCTACACACTGTACACAGGAGCTCACACTCTATAGGGGAGAACAGCTGCACTATATATCCATATATACCCCCCCTCCCCCCCTACACACTGTACACAGGAGCTCACACTCTATAGGGGAGAGCAGCTACACTATATATCCATATATATGCTGCTGTATATACAGGTTATGTTATATAGAGTATATTACACCAGTATCAGTCCTGCTATACCTCCTACTTATGCACAGCCCCCTCCCCTGTATCCTGCCACTAGGGGGTGACTATTGGAGGCCTTAGTCTCTTTGACCTCCGCTGGTCGTGTTGCCTATTGTCTCCTTCTCTTGGTCACAGTTGCCCCCAGGTTATGGGCACAATACAAACAGGTCTCAGGTTATCATCTCCTAATTACCCCATTGTGCTGGTGAGAGGGGTAATAAGACGCCTGTCCGTGTCCTGCACCCGCGGGGGCAATTCTCATAATGTCTACAGCCAAGAGTATCGCCCCCATCTGTCCTAACCTGGAGATGGAAAGGAGGTAGTATACAGGTATATAGGATGATGAGGGTCATATCCACAACATGGCTCCCATCTCATTCCTGCTCCCCCCCCCCCACAGCATGGTTCCCATCTCATTCCTGCTCCCCCCCCCATCATGGCTCCCATCTCTTCCCTGCCCCCCCCCCCCCCCCAGCATGGCTCCCATCTCATTCCTGCTCCCCCCCCCCCAGCATGGCTCCCATCTCATTCCTGCCCCCCCCCCCAGCATGGCTCCCCTCTCATTCCTGCTCCCCCCCCCCCCCCAGCATGGCTCCCATCTCATTCCTGCCCCCCCCCCTCCAGCAATGGCTCCCATCTCATTCCTGCCCCCCCCCCCTCCAGCATGGCTCCCATCTCATTCCTGCTCCCCCCCCCCCAGCATGGCTCCCAACTCATTCCTGCCCCCCCCCCCCAGCATGGCTCCCATCTCATTCCTGCCCCCCCCCCCTCCAGCATGGCTCCCATCTCATTCCTGCTTCCCCCCCCCCCCCCCTTCCAGCATGGCTCCCATCTTATTCCTGATCCCCCCCCTCCAGCATGGCTCCCATCTCATTCCTGCCCCCCCCCCCCAGCATGGCTCCCATCTCATTCCTGCCCCCCCCCCCCCCCCCCCAGCATGGCTCCCATCTCATACCTGCTCCCCCCCCCCCAGCATGGCTCCCATCTTATTCCTGCCCCCCCCCCCCCCCAGCATGGCTCCCATCTTATTCCTGCTTCCCCCCCCCCCCCCCTTCCAGCATGGCTCCCATCTTATTCCTGCTCCCCCCCCTCCAGCATGGCTCCCATCTTATTCCTGCTCCCCCCCCTCCAGCATGGCTCCCATCTTATTCCTGCTCCCCCCCCCCCCCCCAGCATGGCTCCCATCTCATACCTGCTCCCCCCCACCCAGCATGGCTCCCATCTCATTCCTGCCCCGCCCCCAGCATGGCTCCCATCTCATTCCTGCCCCCCCCCATCATGGCTCCCATCTCTTTCCTGCTCCCCCTCCCCCCCAGCATGGCTCCCATCTCTTTCCTGCTCTCCCCCCCCCCCCCAGCATGGCTCCTATCTCTTTCCTGCACCCCCCCAGCATGGTTCATATTTCATTCCTGCTCCCCCCCTCCCCCCAGCATGGCTCCCATCTCACTCCTGCTCCCCCCCCCCAGCATGGCTCCCATCTCATTCCTGCTTCCCCCCCCCCCCTTCCAGCATGGCTCCCACCTCACTCCTCCCGCACTTATTATTGTAAGCTGCAGGTTTTCTGCACACACACCTTACTTATGGTCTGCAGTCAGCTGGGGGGAGGGAACCCCCAAACTATACATTACAGGTATACAGGACCCCAGAACTATACACTACAGGTATACAGGACCTCCACCAACTCTATACTACATGTATACAGGACCTCCACTAACCCTGTCAATGTTGTATATAACCAGGCTGTATATAACCCTGACAATGTTGTATATAACCAGGCTCTGAACACCGCCCCCCCCCCCCGGAGAAACAAAATAACAAAAACTTACCCCTCACAGCGCTCCCCAGCAGCATGGTTAGGGACTCTGCTTTGCGATCCTCCGTGCCGGCGTGTCCCGGAAGTGACGTTGCCAGCCAGAGGACACTCTTGCAGACATGCCTACGCACGGCATGTCTGCTGGAGTATAGTTTAAAGGGGCAGTGTGGCCGCAAATGGATTCGGCAGCGTTATTATAATGGAGACAATCTCGCTGGTCCCCAGGCGGTTGCCCAGATTGCCCTCATTATAATCCGCCCCTGGTCTGATCACATGATGACATCTCAGTTTGACTATTAGGTATTTAGGATGTTTAAAGTTTTTAGTTTATTTCTAACCTACAATTTACATAATCAGCACAGAACTGTCGGGGTATATAGCTTATAAAGGGATATATAGGGCTGCTGGCTATTTCCCCTTAAAAAACAAACAAACAAGGGCATAGATTTGCCTCCTGTGCGACCTTGGAACAAATCTAATTAACACACTGACACTTTACACCTGGGCAACGCCGGGCACATTTTCTAGTGTGTGTGTATTATATATATGTGTGTATTATAGTCTGGAGATGAAGGACTTCAGGGATCAGCGTTGTCTACAGCACGGTATATAAGATTGCTTCTTTATGTGGCCGCTATGGTTGTTATGGACACATATTCCTGCAATCCGGTTGGCTTGAGGTTACTATGGGTGTGTAGCTGCGCGACGCATGCGCATTACCGTCTCCACCACGCCAAGCCATGATACCGGACGCCATGACAGCCGCTTAAATGCCTTTTTCTTATGAATATGCGAGTGGTGAGTGGACCCTCCCTCCTCATGAATATCAGTATGAACAAAGATTGTATTATGAATTTTACAGAAACTCTTTATTTTCCACAAGGTGTTGGTGCACGCAGCACTTTATCTTATCTTAATACTTTGCACATTATATGATGTTTACACTTTTGGGTAATAATTATGCTAATTTGTTAGCCCTATAAATATGCATCAAGGAAGATCCCACTAGGCTTGAAAATGACTCTGGAGTGAGTTGAAACGTAACTTGTACCTGCACTTCTAGATGGAATAAATCACCTTTGCATTTACTTTTTGGCGTGCTGCAGATTTTGTTACGTACATTGGGGATCCCTGGCCAAAGGACTGACCCGGCAAGCTCCCACTCATCAAGATTTGGATGTGAGGCTGTAGGCTCAGGTGGCTGCACAGACCCGAGGCCGCTTCCCAGTCACACCCATAGTCCAGCATAGAGGCCGCCCTCCCGGCTCCCCTCATCCATAGTCCAGCATAGAGGACACCCTCCCGGCTCCCCTCATCCATAGTCCAGCATAGAGGCCGCCCTCCCGACTCCCCTCATCCATAGTCCAGCATAGAGGCCGCCCTCCCGGCTCCCCTCATCCATAGTCCAGCATAGAGGCCGCCCTCCCGGATCCCCTCATCCATAGTCCAGCATAGAGGCCGCCCTCCCAACTCCCCTCATCCATAGTCCAGCATAGAGGCCGCCCTCCCGGCTCCCCTCATCCATAGTCCAGCATAGAGGCCGCCCTCCCGACTCCCCTCATCCATAGTCCAGCATAGAGGACACCCTCCCGACTCCCCTCATCCATAGTCCAGCATAGAGGCCGCCCTCCCGACTCCCCTCATACATAGTCCAGCATAGAGGCCGCCCTCCCGGCTCCCCTCATCCATAGTCCAGCATAGAGGCCGCCCTCCCAACTCCCCTCATCCATAGTCCAGCATAGAGGACACCCTCCCGGCTCCCCTCATCCATAGTCCAGCATAGAGGACACCCTCCCGGCTCCCCTCATCCATAGTCCAGCATAGAGGCCGCCCTCCCGGCTCCCCTCATCCATAGTCCAGCATAGAGGCCGCCCTCCCGGCTCCCCTCATCCATAGTCCAGCATAGAGGACACCCTCCCGACTCCCCTCATCCATAGTCCAGCATAGAGGCCGCCCTCCCGACTCCCCTCATACATAGTCCAGCATAGAGGCCGCCCTCCCGGCTCCCCTCATACATAGTCCAGCATAGAGGCCGCCCTCCCGACTCCCCTCATCCATAGTCCAGCATAGAGGACACCCTCCCGGCTCCCCTCATCCATAGTCCAGCATAGAGGACACCCTCCCGACTCCCCTCATCCATAGTCCAGCATAGAGGCCGCCCTCCCGGCTCCCCTCATCCATAGTCCAGCATAGAGGCCGCCCTCCCGGCTCCCCTCATCCATAGTCCAGCATAGAGGCCGCCCTCCCGGCTCCCCTCATCCATAGTCCAGCATAGAGGCCGCCCTCCCGGCTCCCCTCATCCATAGTCCAGCATAGAGGCCGCCCTCCCGGCTCCCCTCATCCATAGTCCAGCATAGAGGCCGCCCTCCCGACTCCCCTCATACATAGTCCAGCATAGAGGCCGCCCTCCCGACTCCCCTCATACATAGTCCAGCATAGAGGCCGCCCTCCCGGCTCCCCTCATACATAGTCCAGCATAGAGGCCGCCCTCCCGGCTCCCCTCATACATAGTCCAGCATAGAGGCCGCCCTCCCGACTCCCCTCATACATAGTCCAGCATAGAGGCCGCCCTCCCGACTCCCCTCATACATAGTCCAGCATAGAGGCCGCCCTCCCGGCTCCCCTCATCCATAGTCCAGCATAGAGGCCGCCCCTCATACATCAGATGTTTTATTCTCCAATCAATGAAAAACCACCTAACACAGGTCGCTGGAATCCAATCCATTCCCCTATTATTCTCCATGTAACTGGTACCAGGTCCTCACTACTATGATGTGTCCCCGAAAATAAGCCACCCCCCTGGGAATAAGGAATCCAACCCCCCCCCCAGCCCCCCCACCCCGGAATAAGGAAATCCCCCCACCAGCAATAAGGAAAATACCCCCCCCCCCTAAGACACAGCAACAACTTTGGGAGTAAAAATTATCACAAGACGCTGCCATGCTTTCAAGGAAACACGGTATGGGGATGGAGGTGGAGTATACAGGTGTGTGTCTCCCCCTGCTGGTCACACATACCCATATAGTTAGTTCTCTGTATCCTCCTCCTGTACTGACCCCCCCCCCCCCATACTATACACTGCGGCTCCTGTATATTATTATAGTCACTGTTCTCTGTATCCTCCTCCTGTACTGACCCCCCCCCCATACTATACACTGCGGCTCCTGTATATTATTATAGTCACTGTTCTCTGTATCCTCCTCCTGTACTGACCCCCCCCCCATACTATACACTGCGGCTCCTGTATATTATTATAGTCACTGTTCTCTAGGGGTTAAAGTGCTGGGGGGGAGATAGGGCTGAGTGATGATCTATATCAGGGGGGTCAAACTGAAATACACTGTGGGCCAAAATTAAAAAATTGGACAAAGTCGCGGGCCAACCATGATAATTATTGAAGCCCAAATGCGGTGTTCCTGGCACTATCAGTGGTGTGCGTCCCCCATTGCTGTGCACTATGATAGATGACATGATAAATTGCTATGACATGATTAAATCCAAACCCATGTAATAGCCCCCCCATATTACCCCATGTAGTGGCCCCCCCCCCAATATTACCCCATGCAGTAGCCAACCCAACCAAAATTGCCCCACATATTAGCCAGCCCTCCCAATAGTGCCCAAATAGTAGCCAGCCCTCCCCATAGTCTCTTATATAGTAGCCAGCCCTCCCCATAGTCTCTTATATAGTAGCCAGCCCTCCCCCATAGTCTCTTATATAGCAGCCAGCCCTCCCCATAGTCTCTTATATAGTAGCCAGCCCTCCCCATAGTCTCTTATATAGTAGCCAGCCCTCCCCCATAGTCTCTTATATAGCAGCCAGCCCTCCCCCATAGTCTCTTATATAGTAACCAGCCCTCCCCCATAGTCTCTTATATAGTAACCAGCCCTCCCCCATAGTCTCTTATATAGTAGCCAGCCCTCCCCCATAGTCTCTTATATAGTAGCCAGCCCTCCCCCATAGTCTCATACACTCACCGGCCACTTTATTAGGTACACCATGCTAGTAACGGGTGGTCTTCTGCTGCTGTAGCCCATCTGCCTCAGAGTTGGCCGTACTGTGCGCTCAGAGATGCTCTTCTGCCTACCTTGGCTGTAACGGTTGGCTATTTGAGTCACTGTTGCCTTTCTATCAGCTGGAACCAGTCTGCCCATTCTCCTCTGACCTCTGGCATCAACAAGGCATTTCCGCCCACAGAACGGCCGCTCACTGGATGGTTTTTCTTTTTCGGACCATTCTCTGTAAACCCTAGAGATGGTTGTGCGTGAAAATCCCAGTAGATCAGCAGTTTCTGAAATACTCAGACCAGCCCTTCTGGCACCAACAACCATGCCACATTCAAAGGCCTCAGATCACCTTTCTTCCCCATACTGATGCTCGGTTTGAACTGCAGGAGATTGTCTTGACAATGTCTACATGCCTAAATGCACTGAGTTGCCGCCATGTGATTGGCCGATTAGAAATTAAGGGGTAACGTGCAGTTGGACAGGTGTACCTAATAAAGTGGCCGGTGAGTGTATATAGTAGCCAGCCCTCCCCATAGTCTCTTATATAGTAGCCAGCCCTCCCCATAGTCTCTTATATAGTAGCCAGCCCTCCCCATAGTCTCTTATATAGTAACCAGCCCTTCCCCATAGTCTCTTATATAGTAGCCAGCCCTCCCCATAGTCTCTTATATAGTAGCCAGCCCTCCCCATAGTCTCTTATATAGTAGCCAGCCCTCCCCATAGTCTCTTATATAGTAGCCAGCCCTCCCCATAGTCTCTTATATAGTAGCCAGCCCTCCCCATAGTCTCATATAGTAGCCAGCCCTCCCCATAGTCTCATATAGTAGCCAGCCCTCCCCATAGTCTCATATAGTAGCCAGCCCTCCCCATAGTCTCTTATATAGTAGCCAGCCCTCCCCATAGTCTCTTATATAGTAGCCAGCCCTCCCCATAGTCTCTTATATAGTAGCCAGCCCTCCCCCATAGTCTCATATAGTAGCCAGCCCTCCCCCATAGTCTCCTATATAGTAGACAGCCCTCCCCCATAGTCTCCTATATAGTAGCCAGCCCTCCCTAACAATCTCATATAGTAGCCAGCCCTCCCCATAGTCTCTTATATAGTAGCCAGCCCTCCCCCATAGTCTTATATAGTAGCCAGCCCTCTCCCATAGTCTCTTATATAGTAGCTAGCCCTCCCCCATAGTCTCTTATATAGTAGCCAGCCCTCCCCCATAGTCTTATATAGTAGCCAGCCCTCCCCCATAGTCTCATATAGTAGCCAGCCCTCCCCGGTAGTCTCTTATATAGTAGCCAGCCCTCCCCGGTAGTCTCTTATATAGTAGCCAGCCCTCCCCGTAGTCTCTGATATAGTAACCAGCCCTCCCCCATAGTCTCTTATATAGTAGCCAGCCCTCCCCCATAGTCTCTTATATAGTAGCCAGCCCTCCCCGGTAGTCTCTTATATAGTAGCCAGCCCTCCCCGGTAGTCTCTTATATAGTAGCCAGCCCTTCTACCATAGTCTCATATATAGTAGCCAGCCCTCCCCGGTAGTCTCTTATATAGTAGTCAGCCCTCCCCCATAGTCTCTTATATAGTAGCCAGCCCTCCCCGTAGTCTCTTATATAGTAGCCATGGCGGGCCAGATGTAATTCAAACTCTGAATTGCTTGGCGGGCCAAAAATAATGGCACCACGGGCCAGAGTTTGACATGAATCTATGGGGTGGAAGCAGCCATGGAAATAGAAATCACATGTATGAGCAGAGCGCCACCTGCTGGTCACTACTGACAACACCAGCCTGAAGGGTTAACACTCGCCCTACTAGGACAGAACAAACAGATAGTAGTCATGGCTGACAGAGGAGAGAAGCCCAGGGGGATACATCACGTATCTATGGAGGAGCTCCGACTACACCTGCAGGAACCCGACCAATGGCTGACAGAGGAGAGAAGCCCAGGGGGATACATCACGTATTTATGGAGGAGCTCCGACTTTTGGGTCCAGAAAACAAAAAACCCTCAAAAGATTAGAGGGTGAAGCGCCTGGGTTGTGTAGTGCGCATTCCCTTAGGAGGGTGAAGCGCCTGGGTTGTGCAGTGTGCGCATTCCCTTAGAGGGTGAAGCGCCTGGGTTGTGCAGTGTGCGCATTCCCTTAGAGGGTGAAGCGTCTGGGTTGTGTAGTGTGCGCATTCCCTTAGAGGGTGAAGCGCCTGGGTTGTGTAGTGCGCATTCCCTTAGAGGGTGAAGCGCCTGGGTTGTGCAGTGTGCGCATTCCCTTAGAGGGTGAAGCGCCTGGGTTGTGTAGTGCGCATTCCCTTAGAGCAGGCATGTCCAAACTTTTTTCGAAGAGTGCCAATTTGATGAAGTGAACATGTGAGAGGGCCGACCATTTTACATGCTACATGCTATATGCTTTATAACACAGGCAGATAATAGCAAGCTGGATACCTGGGGGGCCGTAAAAGTTCGGAACGCGGGCCGCAAATGGCCCTCCGGCCGGACTTTGGACATGCCTGCCTTAGAGGGTGAAGCGCCTGGGTTGTGCAGTGTGCGCATTCCCTTAGAGGGTGAAGCGCCTGGGTTGTGTAGTGCGCATTCCCTTAGAGGGTGAAGCGCCTGGGTTGTGTAGTGCGCATTCCCTTAGAGGGTGAAGCGCCTGGGTTGTGTAGTGCGCATTCCCTTAGAGGGTGAAGCGCCTGGGTTGTGTAGTGTGCGCATTCCCTTAGAGGGTGAAGCGCCTGGGTTGTGTAGTGTGCGCATTCCCTTAGAGGGTGAAGCGCCTGGGTTGTGCAGTGTGCGCATTCCCTTAGAGGGTGAAGCGCCTGGGTTGTGTAGTGCGCATTCCCTTAGAGGGTGAAGCGCCTGGGTTGTGCAGTGTGCGCATTCCCTTAGAGGGTGAAGCGTCTGGGTTGTGCAGTGTGTGCATTCCCTTAGAGGGTGAAGCGCCTGGGTTGTGTAGTGTGCATTCCCTTAGAGGTGAAGCGCCTGGGTTGTGCAGTGTGCATTCCCTTAGAGGTGAAGCGCCTGGGTTGTGCAGTGTGCATTCCCTTAGAGGGTGAAGCGCCTGGGTTGTGCAGTGTGCGCATTCCCTTAGAGGGTGAAGCACCTGGGTTGTGTAGTGCGCATTCCCTTAGAGGGTGAAGCGCCTGGGTTGTGTAGTGCGCATTTCCTTAGAGGGTGAAGCGCCTGGGTTGTGTAGTGTGTGCATTCCCTTAGAGGGTGAAGCGCCTGGGTTGTGTAGTGTGTGCATTCCCTTAGAGGGTGAAGCGCCTGGGTTGTGTAGTGCGCATTCCCTTAGAGGGTGAAGCGCCTGGGTTGTGCAGTGTGCGCATTCCCTTAGGAGGGTGAAGCGCCTGGGTTGTGCAGTGTGCGCATTCCCTTAGAGGGTGAAGCGCCTGGGTTGTGCAGTGTGCGCATTCCCTTAGAGGGTGAAGCGCCTGGGTTGTGCAGTGTGCGCATTCCCTTAGAGGGTGAAGCTCCTGGGTTGTGTAGTGCGCATTCCCTTAGGAGGGTGAAGCGCCTGGGTTGTGCAGTGTGCATTCCCTTAGAGGGTGAAGCGCCTGGGTTGTGCAGTGTGCGCATTCCCTTAGAGGGTGAAGCGCCTGGGTTGTGCAGTGTGCGCATTCCCTTAGAGGGTGAAGCGCTTCCTCCGGTCAGACACCTGGTGGGATGAGACATCTCATCCCACCAGGCTGATAAGGGGGCAGGAATTATTTTCCGGTGTCACATGACCATTCTAAGAACTGCATACGGCTAAGATCTTAGGATTCTTCCTCAGGGAGTCCAAGGGAAAGTCGGCCAAAACCCCTCAGCATCAATCACTGTGGTTACAGACTAAGGACCCTATTCCATCGGACGATTATCGTTCGCATAATCGTTAACGATCTTAAACAACCGCTATTGCAAAAGACCGGCAAAACGTTCACTCATTTCCATGGAACGATAACCGTTACTTATGATCGTATTTGCGATTGTATTTCTCGTTCAGTCGTTAATCGTTAACTGCATTTCAACTGAACGATCATCGTTTAGATTCGTTTTAACGATAATCTGAACGATAATCGTCTGGTGGAATAGGGCCGTAAGACTGGCTCCTTGGATGAGGAAGCCTTCCATAGAGTAGACGTGATTAGAAGGAGTCTGCTGGGTGACCCAGTGTAGGGGGGGGGGCAGCATGGAGGACGCACGTCTACAGGGCGCTTGTTGATTCGCACCAGATGTGACGCTTAAACTTACAGAAGTCTTCTTGAAACTCGGCATCTGGTGTGAATAACCCGGCACTTTCTAGCCGTGCCGTCTCCATTATATATTCTGAGTGACTACACGCACTCGGATTCCAGGCCGGTGAGGAGGGCACCCCGACCTACAGGGAACGTGCGGGATGCAACATATACATCTTCACAATGGCCGTCCACCAGACACAAAAGGTCTATATGGCGCAGCGTGACATAGTAACAAATATATATATATATATAAAAACAATAAAATAAAAAAGTAAAACTCTGTACACTCACCTCTACTGTCTATCTCTAGACAAAACAAGGTACACTCACCTCCACTGTGTCCTAGGCTGTATTTATAAATAAAATCAAGGTATACTCACCTCTACTGTGCCCAACACTAAGTAAAAACAAAAATAAAAATAAATCCACAAACAAAGTCTCAGCAGCACAAGACCTCGAGTATGGGTGCACGTCTCACCAAACCGGACCCAGGTTCATATGAATATCCAGTAAAAACAACGTACACTCACCTGTACTGCGCCCAACACTGTATCTATAAGTAAAAACAACGTACACTCACCTGTACTGCGCCCAACACTGTATCTATAAGTAAAAACAACGTACACTCACCTGTACTGCGCCCAACACTGTATCTATAAGTAAAAACAACGTACACTCACCTGTACTGCGCCCAACGCTGTATCTATAAGTAAAAACAACGTACACTCACCTGTACTGCGCCCAACGCTGTATCTATAAGTAAAAACAACGTACACTCACCTGTACTGCGCCCAACGCTGTATCTATGAGTAAAAACAACGTACACTCACAACGTACACTCACCTGTACTGCGCCCAACACTGTATCTATAAGTAAAAACAACGTACACTCACCTGTACTGCGCCCAACACTGTATCTATAAGTAAAAACAACGTACACTCACCTGTACTGCGCCCAACACTGTATCTATAAGTAAAAACAACGTACACTCACCTGTACTGCGCCCAACACTGTATCTATAAGTAAAAACAACGTACACTCACCTGTACTGCGCCCAACACTGTATCTATAAGTAAACAACGTACACTCACCTGTACTGCGCCCAACACTGTATCTATAAGTAAAAACAACGTACACTCACCTGTACTGCGCCCAACACTGTATCTATAAGTAAAAACAACGTACACTCACCTGTACTGCGCCCAACACTGTATCTATGAGTAAAAACAACGTACACTCACCTGTACTGCGCCCAACACTGTATCTATAAGTAAAAACAACGTACCATCTAATTACAGTGCAGGACGGGCTGTGTAATATGGCGCCCATCTGATTACAGTGCAGGACAGGTTGTGTTTTATGGCGACCATTTGATTACAGTGCAGAGCGGGTAATATGGAGACCATCTGATTGAAGTGCAGGCCGTGTTATATGGCGCCCATCTCATTACAGTGCAGGACGGACAAAATTACGCCCATCTGATTACAGTGCAGGCCGTGTAATATGGCACATATCTGATTACAGTACAGGCCGTGTAATATGGTGACCATCTAATTACAGTGCAGGCCGTGTAATATGGCGCCCATCTGATTACAGTGCAGGACGGACAATATTACGCCCATCTGATTACAGTGCAGGACGTGTAATATGGCGACCATCTAATTACAGTGCAGGCCGTGTAATATGGCGCCCATCTGATTACAGTGCAGGCCGTGTAATATGGCGCCCATCTGATTACAGTGCAGGCCGTGTAATATGGCGCCCATCTGATTACAGTGCAGGCCGTTGTAATATGGCGCCCATCTGATTACAGTGCAGGCCGTGTAATATGGCGCCCATCTGATTACAGTGCAGGCCGTGTAATATGGCGCCCATCTGATTACAGTGCAGGCCGTGTAATATGGCGCCCATCTGATTACAGTGCAGGCCGTGTAATATGGCGCCCATCTGATTACAGTGCAGGCCGTGTAATATGGTGACCATCTAATTACAGTGCAGGCCGTGTAATATGGCGACCATCTAATTACAGTGCAGGCCGTGTAATATGGAGACCATCTGATTGCAGTGCAGGCCGTGTAATATGGCGCCCATCTGATTACAGTGCAGGCCGTGTAATATGGCAACCATCTGATTATAGTGCAGGCAGTGTAATATGGCGCCCATCTCATTACAGTGCAGGACGGACAATATTACGCCCATCTGATTACAGTGCAGGACGTGTAATATGGCGACCATCTACTTACAGTGCAGGCCGTGTAATATGGCGCCCATCTGATTACAGTGCAGGCCGTGTAATATGGCGCCCATCTGATTACAGTGCAGGCCAGGTCATGTTATATGGGGACCATTTGATTACAGTGCAGAGCGGGTAATATGGTGACCATCTGATTGCAGTGCAGGCCGTGTTATATGGGGCCCATCTCATTACAGTGCAGGACGGACAATATTACGCCCATCTGATTACAGTGCAGGACGTGCCTGCTACTGACCAGATAACTAGATCATTAGTCATACATGCGGGTTTATGCAAATACTCAATCTAAAAATATTCACCCGTCAAATACCGTTTTATAACTAGAACATATATAACCAAAAATTGCCCACAACGGCCTTAATAAGCACCCCCTCCCCCATTGTGTTTCCATTGTTGTGTGATAACCCTGCTCAGATACAAGAGGTGTCGGAGCTGCACAGTATATAAGGATCCGTAACCCTCAGCGTATACATCATATGTTCCTACAGTAACAGCTGGAAAACCCTACAACCCAAGGGGAACCCGGAACCTTCCCCCCACAGTCCGTGCACAGGCTGTATACACAGACACAGAGCAGGCGGGGGCCGTATACACAGACACAGAGCAGGCGGGGGCCGTATACTCTCGTATAACGGGTGGAGGTAAGGCCAGCCTCACCGGAGCGCACAGAAACAGGAGGAGATCCCAGCAAGCTACAGAAGGTCATGTGATCGCAGTACCTCACCCCGGGGGAAGTGAGATCCACTCAGACACTTTACAGGCCAAGATGATCCCGTCGGTCAGGCCCCGCCCCCACAGGAATAAACCAATCACCTCACAGGACACTTACTAAGAAATGTTTTAATCTGCTACAAAAAAATACAAAACTCCATATAAATGTAAAATAATCTACAGTGTAAAACTTCAGTGATGAGGCTCCTCCCACACGCTGCAGCATATCCAATCACAGCCTGCGGAGTCCCAGCTGCGGTCACACAGTGCCCCCTGCAGGACGGGAGGGTCTAGTAGATGGGGCCACCTCCAGGACCTGTCCCTACCCCATGTAGCATATCCAGGATGTAAAGGTCACGCCCCCAGATGTCATAAGGCCACGCCCCCAGGTGTCCGCGCCCCAGGGTCCAGAGTCAGAGGCTGATAAGGGACCCCCCGCCGTCCACCTCCACCGTCTGGTAATGGACCTGCGGCTGGATCCCGCGTCTCTCTCCAAAGTCATAAAGTCCTAATCCATAGAGCGCCGAAACATCACTGACCATGGGGAAGGTGGGGTCTGTCTGAGGGACCGCCGAGTACGAGAGGTAGCTGAGGAGAGAAGAGACACAGCGTTACATTGAGAGGAGGGGGGACCGAGGAGAGGGGAAGGGGAGGAGAGGAGGGGGACTGAGCAGAGGGGAGGGGGACCACACTAAGGGGAGAGGGGGCCCGAGGGGAGGAGAGGAGGGGGACCACACAGAGGGGAGAGAGGGCCCGAGGGGAGGAGAAGAGGGGGCCTGCGCAAAGGGGAGCTGAGGAAGGGGACCACACAGAGGTGAGAGGGGGTCCGAGGGGAGGAGAAGAGGGGGCCCGCGCAAAGGGGAGGGGAGGAGGCGGACCACACAGAGAGGAGAGGGGGCCCGAGGGGAGGAGAGGAGGGGGCCCGCGCAAAGGGGAGGGGAGGAGGCGGACCACACAGAGAGGAGAGGAGGCCCGAGGGGAGGAGAGGAGGGGGCCCGCGCAAAGGGGAGGGGAGAAGGACCGCACAGAGGGGAGGAGGGGGACCGCTGCCGGTACCACAGCCTGATACTAGCAATAAAAGTAAAGTCACAGGACCTCCTCCACTTCTAGCACCAACCTGCAGTCCTGGAGCGGCACCAGCAGAGTCCCTATCCCCCGGCTGCAGTACCGAAGCAGCACCAGCAGGGTCTATAGTATAAGGCTGCAGTACCGGAGCGGCACCAGCAGGGTCTATAGTATAAGGCTGCAGTACCGGAGCGGCACCAGCAGGGTCTATAGTATAAGGCTGCAGTACCGGAGCGGCACCAGCAGGGTCTATAGTATAAGGCTGCAATACCGGAGCGGCACCAGCAGGGTCTATAGTATAAGGCTGCAGTATCGTGCGGCACCAGCACGGTCTATAATATAAGGCTGCAGTACCGGCAGGGTCTATAGTATAAGGCTGCAGTACCGGAGCGGCACCGGCAGGGTCTATAGTATAAGGCTGCAGTACCGGAGCGGCACCGGCAGGGTCTATAGTATAAGGCTGCAGTACCGGAGCGGCACCGGCAGGGTCTATAGTATAAGGCTGCAGTACCGGAGCGGCACCAGCACGGTCTATAGTATAAGGCTGCAGTATCGGAGCGGCACCAGCAGGGTTTATAGTATAAGGCTGCAGTACCGGAGCGGCACCGGCAGGGTCCCTATCCTCAGGCTGCAGTACCGGAGCGGCACCGGCAGGGTCTCTCCTCAGGCTGCAGTACCGGAGGGGCACCGGCAGGGTCTATAGTATAAGGCTGCAGTACCGGAGCGGCACCGGCAAAGTCTATAGTATAAGGCTGCAGTACCGGAGCGGCACCAGCAGGGTCTATAGTATAAGGCTGCAGTACCGAAGCGGCACCGGCAGGGTCTATAGTATAAGGCTGCAGTACCGAAGCGGCACCGGCAGGGTCTATAGTATAAGGCTGCAGTACCGGTGCGGCACCGGCAGGGTCTATAGTATAAGGCTGCAGTACCGGAGCGGCACCGGCAGGGTCCCTATCCTCAGGCTGCAGTACCGGAGCGGCACCGGCAGGGTCTATAGTATAAGGCTGCAGTACCGGAGCGGCACCGGCAGGGTCCCTATCCTCAGGCTGCAGTACCGGAGCGGCACCGGCAGGGTCTATAGTATAAGGCTGCAGTACCGGAGCGGCATCGGCAGGGTCTATAGTATAAGGCTGCAGTACCGGAGCGGCACCGGCAGGTGCCCTATCCTCAGGCTGCAGTACCGGAGCGGCACCGGCAGGGTCTATAGTATAAGGCTGCAGTACCGGAGCGGCACCGGCAGGGTCCCTATCCTTAGGCTGCAGTACCGGAGCGGCACCGGCAGGGTCTATAGTATAAGGCTGCAGTACCGGAGCAGCACCAGCTGGGTCTATAGTATAAGGCTGCAGTACCGGAGCAGCACCGGCAGGGTCCCTATCCTCAGGCTGCAGTACCGGAGCGGCACCAGCAGGGTCTCTCCTCAGGCTGCAGTACCGGAGCGGCACCGGCAGGGTCTATAGTATAAGGCTGCAGTCCTGGAGTGGCACCGGCAGGGTCCCTATCCTCAGGCTGCAGTACCGGAGCGGCACCGGCAGGGTCTCTCCTCAGGCTGCAGTACCGGAGGGGCACCGGCAGGGTCTATAGTATAAGGCTGCAGTACCGGAGCGGCACCGGCAGGGTCTATAGTATAAGACTGCAGTACCGAAGCGGCACCGGCAGGGTCTATAGTATAAGGCTGCAGTACCGAAGCAGCACAGGCAGGGTCTATAGTATAAGGCTGCAGTACCGGAGCGGCACCGGCAGGGTCTATAGTATAAGGCTGCAGTACCGGAGCGGATCCGGCAGGGTCTATAGTATAAGGCTGCAGTACCGGAGCGGCACCGGCAGGGTCTATAGTATAAGGCTGCAGTACCGGAGCGGCTCCGGCAGGGTCTATAGTATAAGGCTGCAGTACCGGAGCGGCTCCGGCAGGGTCTATAGTATAAGGCTGCAGTACCGGAGCGGCACCGGCAGGGTCTATAGTATAAGGCTGCAGTACCGGAGCGGCACCGGCAGGGTCTATAGTATAAGGCTGCAGTAGCGGAGCAGCACCGGCTGGGTCTATAGTATAAGGCTGCAGTACCGGAGCGGCACCAGCTGGGTCTATAGTATAAGGCTGCAGTACCGGAGCGGCACCGGCAGGGTCTATAGTATAAGGCTGCAGTACTGGAGCGGCTCCGGCAGGGTCTATAGTATAAGGCTGCAGTACTGGAGCAGCACCAGCTGGGTCTATAGTATAAGGCTGCAGTACCGGAGCGGCACCGGCAGGGTCTATAGTATAAGGCTGCAGTACTGGAGCGGCACCGGCAGGGTCTATAGTATAAGGCTGCAGTACTGGAGCGGCACCGGCAGGGTCTATAGTATAAGGCTGCAGTACTGGAGCGGCACCGGCAGGGTCTATAGTATAAGGCTGCAGTACCGGAGCGGCACCGGCAGGGTCTATAGTATAAGGCTGCAGTACTGGAGCAGCACCAGCTGGGTCTATAGTATAAGGCTGCAGTACTGGAGCGGCACCGGCAGGGTCTATAGTATAAGGCTGCAGTACTGGAGCGGCTCCGGCAGGGTCTATAGTATAAGGCTGCAGTACTGGAGCAGCACCAGCTGGGTCTATAGTATAAGGCTGCAGTACTGGAGCGGCACCAGCTGGGTCTATAGTATAAGGCTGCAGTACCGGAGCGGCACCGGCAGGGTCTATAGTATAAGGCTGCAGTACTGGAGCGGCTCCGGCAGGGGCGCACTCTCACCTGTACGGTTCTCCGGGCTGGGCTCCTCCGCTGCTGCTGCCGCTGCTCTCGTCGTGCCCCCCGGGCTGCAGGGCTCCGGTCCCGGGCTGCTGCTGCGGTGGTGGCGGGTTGGGGCCCCGGTTCTCCGCCTTCTCCCGCTTCCTCTTGCGGGGCGCGTACTTGTATCCCGGGTGCTCCCGGGCGTGCAGCTCCCGCAGCCTCTGCGCCTGCTCCCGGTACGGCCGCCGCTCGTCCTCGTCCAGCGCCCGCCACACCTCCCCCAGCCGCCGGCTGATCTCAGAGTTGTGCATCTTGGGGTGCAGGGCGGACACCCGCTTCCGCTCCTCGCTGGACCACACCATGAAGGCGTTCATCGGCCGCTTGACCGGAGTCTCGGCCATCCCTCCCGTCCAGCAGGTGCAGCTCCGTCCTCCGCCCGGGCCGCTCCTCCTCGGGGGGATTTAAAGCCCCCCGCCCCCTCCTCCCCTCCCCCTCTCAGCCGGGGGCCCCTTAACCCCTCTGGTGCCGGCGGGAGCGCAGCCCTGGGCCTCATTCATAACAACGCTCTAACGTTGCCCCTAGCAACCAATCAGCGTCCGCCTTTCGGTTTTCCTCAGCAGCGCTGAGCAGTAAGTGATGATCTGATTGGTTGCCATGTGCGACCAGCGGCCGCTCAGTACCTGGTGACGTAGTTCGCTCCACATGGACTAAACCATATTTATGTATAAGGGTGACAGAGGCGGGGTCAGCCTGCCCAACCAATCACATCCTAGCTTTCATTTTCTACCTACTGTGAAAGAGAGAAACTAGTTATTTAACTGGTTGTTATGGACAACACATCTCAGCACCTTCTCTTCAATAACTTTATTTATACAATCCCTCAGAACACTTACCTCAGCCGGAGACACAACGCTCCTATGTACGGGCACACAGCGGGCGCTCCTATGTACGGGCACACAGCGGGCGCTCCTATGTACGGGCACACAGCGGGCGCTCCTATGTACGGGCACACAGCTCTCCTATGTACGGGCACACAGCGGGCGCTCCTATGTACGGGCACACAGCGGGCGCTCCTATGTACGGGCACACAGCTCTCCTATGTACGGGCACACAGCGGGCGCTCCTATGTACGGGCACACAGCGGGCGCTCCTATGTACGGGCACACAGCGAGCACTCCTATGTACAGACACACAACGCTCCTATGTACGGGCACATGGCGGGCACTCCTATGTACGGGCACACAGCGGGCACTCCTATGTACGGGCACACAGCGGGCACTCCTATGTACAGGCACACAGCGGGCGCTCCTATGTACGGGCACACAGCGGGCGCTCCTATGTACGGGCACACAGCGAGTGCTCCTATGTACGGGCACATGGCGGGCGCTCCTATGTACGGGCACACAGCGGGCGCTCCTATGTACGGGCACACAGCGGGCACTCCTATGTACGGGCACACAGCGGGCGCTCCTATGTACGGGCACACAGCGGGCGCTCCTATGTACGGGCACACAGCGAGTGCTCCTATGTACGGGCACATGGCGGGCGCTCCTATGTACGGGCACACAGCAAGCACTCCTATGTACGGGCACACAGCAAGCGCTCCTATGTACGGGCACACAGCAAGCGCTCCTATGTACGGGCACATGGTGGGCACTCCTATGTACGGGCACATGGCGGGCACTCCTATGTACGGGCACATGGCGGGCACTCCTATGTACGGGCACACAGCGGGCGCTCCTATGTACGGGCACACAGCGAGTGCTCCTATGTACGGGCACACAGCAAGCGCTCCTATGTACGGGCACATGGCGGGCGCTCCTATGTATGGGCACACAGCGGGCGCTCCTATGTACAGACACACAGCTCTCCTATGTAAGACACACAGCTCTCCTATGTACGGGCACACAGCTCTCCTATGTACGGGCACACAGCTCTCCTATGTACGGGCACACAGCTCTCCTATGTAGGGGCACACAGCGGGCGCTCCTATGTACAGACACACAGCTCTCCTATGTACGGGCACACAGCGGGCACTCCTATGTACAGGCACACAGCAAGCGCTCCTATGTACGGGCACATGGCGGGCACACCTATGTACGGGCACACAGCGGGCGTTCCTATGTACAGACACACAGCTCTCCTATGTAAGACACACAGCTCTCCTATGTAGGGGCACACAGCGGGCGCTCCTATGTACAGACACACAGCTCTCCTATGTACGGGCACACAGCGGGCGCTCCTATGTACGGGCACACAGCGGGCGCTCCCATGTACGGGCACACAGCGGGCGCTCCTATGTACAGACACACAGCGAGCACTCCTATGTACGGGCACACAGCGGGCGCTCCTATGTACGGGCACACAGCGGGCGCTCCTATGTACGGACACACAGCACTCCTATGTACGGGCACACAGCTCTCCTATGTACAGACACACAGCTCTCCTATGTACGGGCACACAGCGGGCGCTCCTATGTACAGACACACAGCTCTCCTATGTACGGGCACACAGCGGGCGCTCCTATGTACAGACACACAGCTCTCCTATGTACAGACACACAGCTCTCCTATGTACAGACACACAGCTCTCCTATGTACGGACACATGGCGGGCACTCCTATGTACGGGCACACAGCGCTCCTATGTACAGACACACAGCTCTCCTATGTAGAGACACACAGCTCTCCTATGTACGGGCACACAGCTCTCCTATGTACGGGCACACAGCGAGCGCTCCTATGTACGGGCACACAGCTCTCCTATGTACGGGCACACGGCAAGCGCTCCTATGTACAGACACACAGCTCTCCTATGTACAGACACACAGCTCTCCTATGTACAGACACACAGCTCTCCTATGTACAGACACACAGCTCTCCTATGTACGGGCACACAGCTCTCCTATGTACGGGCACACAGCGAGCGCTCCTATGTACGGACACACAGCTCTCCTATGTACGGGCACACAGCGGGCGCTCCTATGTACGGGCACACAGCTCTCCTATGTACGGACACACAGCTCTCCTATGTATGAGCACACAGCGAGCGCTCCTATGTACGGGCACACAGCGGGCGCTCCTATGTACGGGCACACGGCAAGCGCTCCTATGTACAGAGACACAGCGAGCACTCCTATGTACAGACACACAGCGAGCACTCCTATGTACGGGCACACAGCTCTCCTATGTACAGGCACACAGCGGGCGCTCCTATGTACAGGCACACGGCGAGCGCTCCTATGTACGGGCACACGGCCAGCGCTCCTATGTACAGACACACAGCGGGCATTCCTATGTACGGGCACACGGCGGGCGCTCCTATGTACGGGCACATGGTGGGCACTCCTATGTACGGGCACACGGCGGGCGCTCCTATGTACGGGCACACGGCGGGCGCTCCTATGTACGGGCACATGGCGGGCACTCCTATGTACGGACACACAGCTCTCCTATATACAGGCACACGGCGGGCGCTCTTATATACAGGCACACGGCGAGCGCTCCTATGAACGGGCATACGGCGAGTATAATATATCAGGTCACTCTATGTAATGTATAGAATATATCAGGTCACTCTGTATATAATGTATAGAATATATCAGGTCACTCTGTATGTAATGTATATAGAATATATCAGGTCACTCTGTATGTAATGTATATAGAATATATCAGGTCCCTCTGTATGTAATGTATAGAATATATCAGGTCCCTCTGTATGTAATGTATATAGAATATATCAGGTCACTCTGTATGTAATGTATAGAATATATCAGGTCACTCTGTATGTAATGTATAGAATATATCAGGTCACTCTGTATGTAATGTATAGAATATATCAGGTCACTCTGTATGTAATGTATATAGAATATATCAGGTCACTCTGTATGTAATGTATAGAATATATCAGGTCCCTCTGTATGTAATGTATATAGAATATATCAGGTCCCTCTGTATGTAATGTATATAGAATATATCAGGTCACTCTGTATGTAATGTATAGAATATACCAGGTCCCTCTGTATGTAATGTATAGAATATATCAGGTCACTCTGTATGTAATGTATAGAATATATCAGGTCCCTCTGTATGTAATGTATAGAATATATCAGGTCCCTCTGTATGTAATGTATATAGAATATATCAGGTCACTCTGTATGTAATGTATAGAATATATCAGGTCACTCTGTATGTAATGTATATAGAATATATCAGGTCCCTCTGTATGTAATGTATAGAATATATCAGGTCCCTCTGTATGTAATGTATATAGAATATATCAGGTCACTCTGTATATAATGTATAGAATATATCAGGTCACTCTGTATGTAATGTATATAGAATATATCAGGTCCCTCTGTATGTAATGTATAGAATATATCAGGTCACTCTGTATGTAATGTATAGAATATATCAGGTCATTCTGTATGTAATGTATAGAATATACCAGGTCCCTCTGTATGTAATGTATAGAATATATCAGGTCCCTCTGTATGTAATGTATAGAATATATCAGGTCCCTCTGTATGTAATGTATATAGAATATATCAGGTCACTCTGTATGTAATGTATAGAATATATCAGGTCCCTCTGTATGTAATGTATATAGAATATATCAGGTCCCTCTGTATGTAATGTATAGAATATACCAGGTCACTCTGTATGTAATGTATAGAATATACCAGGTCCCTCTGTATGTAATGTATAGAATATATCAGGTCACTCTGTATGTAATTTATAGAATATATCAGGTCACTCTGTATGTAATGTATATAGAATATATCAGGTCACTCTGTATGTAATGTATAGAATATATCAGGTCCCTCTGTATGTAATGTATAGAATATATCAGGTCCCTCTGTATGTAATGTATATAGAATATATCAGGTCCCTCTGTATGTAATGTATAGAATATATCAGGTCCCTCTGTATGTAATGTATATAGAATATATCAGGTCCCTCTGTATGTAATGTATAGAATATATCAGGTCCCTCTGTATGTAATGTATATAGAATATATCAGGTCACTCTGTATGTAATGTATAGAATATATCAGGTCCCTCTGTATGTAATGTATAGAATATATCAGGTCACTCTGTATGTAATGTATATAGAATATATCAGGTCCCTCTGTATGTAATGTATAGAATATATCAGGTCCCTCTGTATGTAATGTATATAGAATATATCAGGTCCCTCTGTATGTAATGTATAGAATATATCAGGTCACTCTGTATGTAATGTATAGAATATATCAGGTCACTCTGTATGTAATGTATATAGAATATATCAGGTCACTCTGTATGTAATGTATAGAATATACCAGGTCACTCTGTATGTAATGTATAGAATATATCAGGTCACTCTGTATGTAATGTATAGAATATATCAGGTCACTCTGTATGTAATGTATATAGAATATATCAGGTCCCTCTGTATGTAATGTCTCTATAGAATATATCAGGTCACTCTGTATGTAATGTATATAGAATATATCAGGTCACTCTGTATGTAATGTATAGAATATATCAGGTCACTCTGTATGTAATGTATAGAATATATCAGGTCCCTCCTGTATGTAAATGTATAGAATATATCAGGTCCCTCTGTATGTAATGTATAGAATATATCAGGTTCCTCTGTATGTAATGTATATAGAATATATCAGGTCACTCCTGTATGTAATGTATAGATATATCAGGTCCCTCTGTATGGAATGTATATAGACATATATCAGTTCCCTCTGTATGTAATGTATAGAATATATCAAGGTCACTCTGTATGTAATGTATATAGAATATATCAGGTCACTCTGTATGTAATGTATAGAATATACCAGGTCCCTCTGTATGTATGTATAGAATATATCAGGTCACTCTGTATGTAATGTATAGAATATATCAGGTCACTCTGTATGTAATGTATATAGGAATATATCAGGTCACTCTGTATGTAATGTATAGAATATATCAGGTCCCTCTGTATGTAATGTATAGAATATATCAGGTCCCTCTGTATGTAATGTATATAGAATATATCAGGTCCCTCTGTATGTAATGTATAGAATATATCAGGTCCCTCTGTATGTAATGTATATAGAATATATCAGGTCCCTCTGTATGTAATGTATAGAATATATCAGGTCCCTCTGTATGTAATGTATATAGAATATATCAGGTCCCTCTGTATGTAATGTATAGAATATATCAGGTCACTCTGTATGTAATGTATAGAATATATCAGGTCACTCTGTATGTAATGTATATAGAATATATCAGGTCACTCTGTATGTAATGTATAGAATATATCAGGTCCCTCTGTATGTAATGTATATAGAATATACCAGGTCACTCTGTATGTAATGTATAGAATATATCAGGTCACTCTGTATGTAATGTATAGAATATATCAGGTCACTCTGTATGTAATGTATATAGAATATATCAGGTCCCTCTGTATGTAATGTCTCTATAGAATATATCAGGTCACTCTGTATGTAATGTATATAGAATATCTCAGGTCACTCTGTATGTAATGTATAGAATATATCAGGTCACTCTGTATGTAATGTATAGAATATATCAGGTCACTCTGTATGTAATGTCTATAGAATATATGAGGTCCCTCTGTATGTAATGTATAGAATATATCAGGTCACTCTGTATGTAATGTATAGAATATACCAGGTCCCTCTGTATGTAATGTATAGAATATATCAGGTCCCTCTGTATGTAATGTATAGAATATACCAGGTCCCTCTGTATGTAATGTCTCTATAGAATATATCAGGTCACTCTGTATGTAATGTATAGAATATATCAGGTCACTCTGTATGTAATGTATATAGAATATATCAGGTCACTCTGTATGTAATGTATATAGAATATATCAGGTCCCTCTGTATGTAATGTATATAGAATATATCAGGTCCTCTGTATGTACTGTATAGAATATATCAGGTCCCTCTGTATGTAATGTATAGAATATATCAGGTCACTCTGTATGTAATGTATAGAATATATCAGGTCACTCGGTGTAGGAAGTATATAATATATCAGTGCCACTCTGTATGTAATGTATAGAATAATATCAGGGGTCCCTCTGTATGTAATGTCTCTATAGAATAGTATCAGGTCACCTCTGTATGTAATGTATAGAAATATCAGGTAACTCTTGATATGTAATGTACTATATTTAGAATATATCAGGTCACTCTGTATGTAATGTATATCAGAATTATATCAGGGTCACTCTGTATGTAATTCTATAGAATATATCAGGTCCCTCTGTATGTAATGTATAGAATCTATTCAGGTACTCTGTATTGTTAATGTATAGAATATATCAGG
>NW_027209326.1:0-27262 GCF_027789765.1 Dendropsophus ebraccatus
AGGGATAGTGGAATTAGTTCTCCTTGGTTTTTCTCCAGGAGATTCTATGCAGATCCGTGATTCCGATCTTGGGAAATAATAGAGAATAGAAATAAAGATCTCCACCAATAATAAGGCAGCATGGTGGCAATATACATTAATATGTTTATGTAAGCTTAATATCCCCAGATATTAAAACATAATTTGTGATTTTTGCTTGTATAATTAGTTAGCCTGAACATTTTTAGGGATATTTTGGTCTGGTAACTCAGTCTAACTGTGCCGTGCCAACTACATGGGAATGGCAAACAATTATGCCAAAGCTGCTCCTCCAGAAGTTGGTTTTACTGTATAATGTGCCAAGAACTACTCAAAACGGGGCAATAATGTTTGTGTCAATCTTCACACTAGTTTACATACTGGGCACATGTATTGAATGAATGGGGCACTTAATTTATTCCACAAGACATAAGATTGTTTATGAGAGTTTTGTTGGAAGACTAAATTGTTCTGCTGACTTTTTATTAATAAAATGTTTTCATAAAAACTTGTTATTACTTTAATGGTATAAAAAAAAAAAATGAAATATTGACATAATTTAACCATTTTATAGTATTACAATTGCTGCTGGATTGGGAGAGTCTTACCACTTTTCTATTTTATGTCTCTAACGTATCCATATTTAACTTTCTACATTATACTAAAAGTGAAGCAGAATCTAGCCAGCTAGATTGCTCTGTTTGCTGCATAATTTACTGACCTCTTCTGAGTCCCTGACTAGGACAGGAAAGCACCCACAGACAGTTATTGGCTGAGCAGGCTCTCACTCTCCAGACAAGAGTGACAACCTGTTTTGTCAATCACCGGCCAGGCGCTGTCCCATCTCAGTCAGGCACTGGTGGCTGAGCCAGCTGTGACTCTTATATCTGGAGTGACAGTGACGCTCAGCCAATCAGTCACTGATTGAGATGGGAGAGCACCACAGCTGATGATTGGCTAAGCAGGCTTTCACTCTTGTCTGGAGAGGGGGACAGCCCGCTCAGGCAATCATGACTGTGGTGCTGTCCTGTCTCAGTCAGTAATTAAGATGCAGTAGAATCAGTTCAAACCAGCTGACTCATTTACAGGTGTTGGGTTAATCAGTATGATAGCAACATGCAGCCAACTTATGTCGACAAACAAAATGGTATAACCTTGTTGCAGTGTTCTGCCTCATGCAGCAATCCAAAGTATATAGATATAAAGGATGGTCTTAAAGTATGTCTATGGAGCGCCCCTGCAATGTCTTGTCTTGCACTTATGTTGTAATTGGTGAATGTTTCATCCAATAAAAACAACCATTCAAGATACATTTAATCTATATTACTGAGGTCATTAATTGGCTGAGCAGGCTGGAAGCACAGGGACATAGAAGAGGACACTGGGGGGAGCATGGACAGGTAAGCGAAACAATTGATTAGCCTTTTTTAGTGCGGTTTGTTAAGGTTCAGTTTGGTTCACAAATTTTATGCCAAAAATTAGCGAACCTGGCAAAACAAATTTTTTAAAACTCTTGCTCATCCCAAATATTCCATATCCAGTATTCTTCCCCTCACTGAAGCAACCCCTTTGATATTTTTGGTAGATTGCGAAGACCAGATTACTATAGAAGCAGCTCATTCAGTTTTCTCAGTGGCCTCTAGAATGAGGGGGCCATTTAAGGTTTGTCACCACCCCCCATGTGAAGAGATGTATTCAGAAGGGTTTCCATAGAACTACAAATCAAGAAGAAAAGCAGGGAAATGTGCTTAAATCATGAAAATTCAGGACGAGTTGTTCAGTGGTTCAGAGAATTTGGTTCAGGTAATTTCAGGCAACACCTGTAAGAGAGATTATTTAATCTTTGTTATGAAACCCCCAGACCTCTATGTGTACTGTTGGTGGATCATCAATCACGTGGAAATGGACCAATAATATCTGTAGGGTTCGGAATATTTCCATACCTTCTCTCTGTCTAAGCTTGTCATCTTACCCTATTTTCCCTTCCTACATAGACATGACAGGCAATGTTTGGCCAGGATAAAGTGTTATGTTGAAGGAATACTTAAAGAAAAAGTTGTGTAAAAAAAAAGTTGGAAGGCAGGGTGATGCGGGAACATAATAAATAAACCTAACCTATTACCTATCCCTGTTCCTCCGTAACGCTGCTCCAGGGGTTTCGCTGTCGGACGCCGGATGTTATTTTCAGCTGGAATCTGGGTACATCACATACCCGGCACTTCCTGTCCCTATTACTTTTTTTTTTTTTTTTTTATTTCACAGGACTTCTCCTTTAATCCTTAGGCGACCCTGGACGTACCTGTGCGTCCAGGGCCGCCCACAGGTGTTCAGAGCGGGGCCGCATGGCTGCCGCGCAGTCCCAGGTGCCGCATGTAGCCTGGGACCGCGGCTATTAGCGGGCACAGTCTGATTGCTGTGCCCGCTAATTAGATAATCGGATGCAGCTGTCAAAGATGACAGCTGCATCCGATTACCTGATGCAGCCATTCCCTGATGTCTACTGGCGGAGATCTCCCCCCGGGATGTTGTCTTGTAGGAGCGATACCCGTGTCTTTACTCGGCCGGGGTCTGCGCCGTAATGGCAATGATCCCGATTCGGCATTCGGTTGCTTCCGGCTGCAGCACCCGGAAGCAATCAAGTGCCTATCTCATTGATCTATGCTGTATTACTATACAGCATAGATCGCAATGAGAGACCAGTGTACTTATACTAGAAGTCCCCCATGGGGGCTTCTAGTATAAGTGTAAAAGTAAAAAAAAAAAGTGTCCTTAATAATAAAACGCCCCCTCCCCTAATAAAAGTGTGAATCACCCCCCTTCTCTCCGCGTGTATAATCGCCCAAACTATTAATTTATCACATCCCTGATCTCGCACGGTAAACGGCGCAAGCGCAAAAAAAAATCACAGAGTGCACAATTGTGCATTTTTGGTCGCATCAAATCCAGAAAAATTGTAATAAAAAGCGATTAAAAAGTTGCATATGCGCAACCAAGGTACCGATAGAAAGAACACATCATGGCGCAAAAAATTACACTTCACACTGCCCCATAGACAAAAGGATAAAAGCGCTATAAGCCTGGGAATGGAGCGATTTTAAGGAACATATATTTGTTAACAATGGTTTGATTTTTTTACAAGCCATCACATAATATAAAAGTTTACATGTTAACATATTGTTGTATTTGTAACGACTTGAGGAATATATATAACAAGTCAGTTTTTACCCCCAGGGCGAATGGCGTAAAAAAAATTCCCTCCAAATAAAAGAAATACTTTTTTTTTTTTTCAATTTCGGCACACTTTGAATTTTTTTCTGGTTTCGCAGTGTACTTTATGAAAAAATTCAGCCTGTCATTGCAAAGTACAATTAGTGGCGCAAAAATAACAGATCATGTGGGTTTTTAGGGAAAAAATGCAAGTGCTATGGCCTTTTAAGCACAAGGAGGAAAAAACGAAAACGCAAAAATTTAAATTGGCCCGGTTCTCTAAGGGTTAAGCAAAACATTGGAACATTGGAACATTCCTAGTCAATAGGCTGGGGGGTCGGTGGTAAGACATAACATCGCTGTTTCGAGACCTGCACTAGTTATAATACAGGATATTTGTTTGCCACAGTTGTAATTAGGAATTAGGGCATTCATAAAAAGTGATATAGTTCTTTATGTTTCTTGTGATAATATTATATAAAACATGAATATATAGGAGATGCTATGGCAGCTCTACAGGTCATTATTACACTCTAAGTGGTCTCTGTGAGCTGCCAAAGATAACATGGCATGCATTTGAACATGCCACACATAAAATTGAACCATAGAGATAGTACAGACTGTGAAAGGACGGTGAAAGAAGAAAAACTGTAAACAACTGTCAATTAACGCCCATTGTGTGCAAAAGACATTCGCAAATAATTGTCATGATCATTATTTTGGTATCCGTGCAAACAAAGTCCGTTATTTAATACACCATGTGCATTGGGCGGCTGTCATTCCATAGACTTTTATGCGTTCTATTGACATCAATTAAAATGTGGCAATAACAAATGTTATTTTAAAAAGAAGAAGCAACTCCTTTTCTCTCCTTTTTTTATTTAGTGTGAACATAGCCTAAAACAGATCTATCATTGGGCCATGCATAGACCTAAAAGCAGCACAAAGTCTATGAAATTATTTTTAAGTTGCCAGCCCTGACTGTTTTTAGAAAAAAATGTGCAACCTTCTGTCTATGATCTCAGAGGCACAAAATAACTGGTCGTTGAAGTTGAAATAAAATAAAAAATAAATATGAACTTTAAAAATAGGGAATTGAGCAGATTGCAAATAATGATTCTGTTGAAAATACAGTTCATATATAGCCAGAAATACGTCTTTTTCACAGCACAGATTTATCCATGACAGTGTTTACAGGTGGCTTTTTGTCATCATTCACATTAGTACTTACAAATTTATAGTTTAAGTTGCATCTGTCATCTTTATAACAAAGTATAGCGTATATATATATATATATATATATATATAATATATATATATAAATTTTTTATTTTATTTTATTTTATTTTATTTTTTTACACACACACAAACACAGTGGAATATTTGATGCATCAATTTTCCAAGTTTACCACCTACAAAAAAAAAGGAGAAATTTGGTAATATTTATCATAGGTACACTTTTAGGCTATGTTTCCACGTAGTTTTTTTTTTAATCAGTATTTTTCAACTAAAACCAGGAGTGGATTGAAGACACAGAAAGGCAATGTTCGCACACTGTTGAAATTGAATGGATGGCCACCATGTAATGGCAAATGTAATTGCAATTATTTTAAAACGGCCATTGTTTTGAAATAACAGCCATTATTTGCCATTACATGACGGCCATCCACTCAATTTCAACAGTGTGTGAACACAGTCTTTTTGTGTTTTCAATCCACTCCTGGTTTTAGTTGAAAAATACCTTTCAAAAATACTGTGTGGGAACATAGCCTATAGGGGATCTGTCAGTTGTAATTTCATGTTCCAAACTTCCAGGATGTAGAGACATGCTTTTTATATTTCTGGCATAAGAAGTCAAATAGGCTTTTCCAAGTTTCCAAGCTTCTGAATAGCTTCAAACTGGAACGGTCTCCCTTCTCTCTCCCTTCTTGCTTGATTGACACCTGTAAGCTGAGTCCCAAGCAGCATCAGGTATGGGATGGGATGGGGGGAATGAAGACAGCTTACTGCATTTCAGGAGCTCAGAAAAGCATATTTGACTCTTCATACTATACTACATTCTGAGAGTACAGGCAGATCTCTAATGGTATCATCAGTTTATATTGTGAATTGAAGCTGACAGATTCCCTTTAACTATGAAATACAGAATCTATATTAAAAAAAAAGTCCAGAAAATTACATTACTTGATTTTAAAATAATTGTTTTGCAATTGAATGAAATAAGTATTTGATACAATAGAAAAATAGAGCTTAATATTTAGTACAGAAACCTTTGTTTGCAAAGTCAGAGATTTCCTGTAATTCTTGACCAAGTTTGCACACACTGCAGCAGGGATTTTGTCCCACTTCTCTATACAGATCTCTAAATCTTTCAGGTTTGGGGCTGTCGCTGGGTAACACTAAGTTTCAGCTCCCTCAAAATATTTTCCATTGGTTTCAGGTCTGGAGACTGCCTAAGCCACTCAGGACCTTGAAATACCTCTTCATTGTCATGTTGGAAGACCCAGCCATGACCTATTTTCAATGCTTTTACTGAGGGAAGGGGGTTGTTTACCAAAATCTTGTCATATGGTGGCACAGATGTGGGCTTTTCTATTACATAAGGCCATGATGGGTGCCTTTCTATTATACACAAAGGGGCCTAACTGATATTTGAGGGCCCAAATTAGGTCCAGTGGGTATTGTTACTATGTGGGGCTGTACAGATTTAAAGTTTTTTATAGAGTTAATGCTTAAATCAAGAGCCTAAAAAGATTATCTAGAAAATTCTGTAGGAATGAGTCAGGTAGAAGTATTTATTGATTGACTTTCAGGGTTGATGGTGGTCCTAAAATCTTGATAAACACATGTGACAGACACTAGGGATCCTCTCAAGGGGAGGATCAACTTTACAATACGCCCTGGGCTGTTCACTAAGCTTGGGACCCCTCACCCCACTGTAAAGGCCCTATTAAACGGAGCATTAATCTCCTGAATCAGGCCACTTCGACAGATCACTAATTTAATAAAGTAATCATTAGCTGATGACAACGATAATTGACTGATCGGGCTTTTAGGTGCTGACCTAAAATCATTGGCGTGCATCTTTACGTGTTATAGTGATTGCGGCCAATGTCTGATGAATCTGTAAAGACAATAGTAAAGTTTATACACAACCTCTGCCCACTCCCCGGAGTCTTCCTGTCCTCTTCATGCTCCCCACTGCCGTCGATGCAACTTCAGAATGGTCTCTGAAGTGACAAGCCGCTCAGCCAATCACTGGGTGGTTGGGAAAAGGCCAACATGACCAGGGATTGGCTGAGCAGCCTGTCAATTCAAAGACCAGTTTTAAAGTTCAACTGGAGGCTGTGGGGCATGGAGAATACAGAAAAAAACAGGGAGGCTGACAGAGGTAATGTATGAACATATTACACTTTTTAAGCAAGGGTCCCCACCCTAGACTGGCCTCCCTGTATCCCCCTGAACCCACTCAGACTGGTCACCCTGTATCCTCCTGCCACCCCCCAATGGTCACCCAGTATCCCCTGCTTTCACCCCAGAGTGGTCATCCGTATCCTCCTCTCTTTATAGATTGTACTTCCTTTTCCACATACCTGTAGCTTTAGTATTCCTCCTCCATAGTGTAGACTTGTGGTGACATCATAGTTAAATCTAATGTCCTTCAGTATGCTCTCTAATGTTAATGAATTGTCTCCTGCCTGTAGTTTTATCTGATTTGTAAAATCACAGTAAAAAAGCAGCAATTTTTTTTTTTGCAAATCGGGTTAATGCCTGTTCTTTAGAAAGGGCATTAAAATAATGTACCTGCCTATTATTTACGGATGCTGTTCAGTGAACAGGGTATCCAGCAGCCGTCCTTTTAACAGCGTCCATTGCTATGCTACGGTTGCTGTTAAACGTTGCGTGAACATAGCTTTTAGTAGAACTAGCCCTCGTTCATCTCAAGTCCGCCTAGAACCCCAACCCACATGAGCCATACTTGGGTCTTTTATACCCCAATATTTTTTTTTTTCTTTCCCCCATTAGGAGACAGCCAAACCCACATTTGTGATGAAACTAGGCTTTTGGTAGGTCTGTGTTTGTCATCCTGCATATTGTAATGCCTGGAGTAGTGGATCCACTGGACCATCACCAGCGATGGCACTAACCTCACCAGGGAGCGGAGTCTAAGGGGCCGCTGGTTTTCACCAGAGCCCGCCGCAAGGCGGGATGGACTTGCTGCGGCAGACGACCCCAGGTCGCTACCCCTGGCTTGGTTGCTAGTGACGGCAGGCGAGGCGTGGCAGGAGCAGTAGGCAGGAGATAGTGCAGGCAGAGGATAGTATACGTGCTCGCAGGTGGCGGACAGGACTCAGGAACAATGGGAAGGCAGCGGGCAAGGACTAGGGACAAGGACTGAAGACAGGAACAAAGGACAAGGACTAAGGTCAGGGACAACAGGGAGCTGGGACAGGCCCTTCTTGAAGGTGGCTATTAGAGCGGCCTCATTCCAGTCTAATTCTGCCGCCAGGGTGCGGAACTGGATGGCGTAGTCACCAACAGAGGAGCTCCCTTGAGAGAGGTTGAGGAGAGCAGTTTCAGCTGAAGAGGTCCGGGCAGGTTCCTCAAAGACGGAGCGAAACTCGACTAGGAAGGTTCGGAGATTGGCAGCAGCAGGGTCATCTCGGTCCCACAGCGGCATGGCCCAGGCCAGAGCTCTACCCTCCAATAGGCTTATGATGAAAGCCACTTTAGAGCGCTCGGTGGCAAACTGACTGCTTAGAAGTTCAATATGCATAGTGCACTGAGTCAGGAATCCTCTGCACAATTTGGAGTCACCAGAGTATTTGCTTGGGAGAGCCAGTCGAAGTGTAGAAAAAGCAGCAGGAGGTGGTGTGCACTGGGCTGTAGTATGCTGCTGTAAGGCGGCAGTGAGTTGCTGGATCTGCTGCGACTGTTGCTGGATTTGTTGAGCCTGTTGGGCGACCACTCGGGCTATGTCATGGATATCAGGCACCTCGCCGGGATCCATGGTTGGAGCCTACTGTAACGCCTGGAGTAGTGGATCCACTGGACCGTCACCAGCGATGGCACTAACCTCACCAGGGAGCGGAGTCTAAGGGGCCGCTGGTTTTCACCAGAGCCCACCGCAAGGCGGGATGGACTTGCTGCGGCAGGCGACCCCCAGGTCGCTACCCCTGGCTTGGTTGCTAGTGACGGCAGGCGAGGCGTGGCAGGAGAAGTAGTGCAGGCAGAGGATATTATACGTGCTCGCAGGTGGCGGACAGGACTCAGGAACAATGGGAAGGCAGCGGGCAAGGACTAGGGACAAGGACTGAAGACAGGAACAAGGGACAAGGACTAAGGTCAGGGACAACAGGGAGCTGGGACAAACGCTATGGGAAGCATATAGAGGCTCCAACACCTGTAGTGGGGCAGGGTTGGAATTATATAGGAAGTGATAGTGTGCAACACCAATTAGGGGCGGACTGGCCCTTTAAATCTGAGACAGCCGGCGCGCGCGCCCCCTTGGAGGCGGGGACGCGCACGCCGGCCGGCACAGATGGAGACAGAAGCGGAGGAGAGGTGAGGCGCCCCCAGGGGCCGAACTAGCAGCAGCCCCGGGTCCCTGCACAAGGACCCCGGCGGCTGCATGGGGCAGGAGGAGGTCGCGGCGGCGGCCCGGAACACGGGACGCCGCCGCGGCCGTGACACATATGCATCTTTACTTAGCATAACATGTTGGTCTTTTCTCATATAAGCAACCTCATTGTGGGATAGAAATACTTTGTGCATACTCCCAGTAAGCATTTTTAAGAGATACCTGAAAATCTCAGAGACCTTTTGTAAAGAATTATTGCAAACAATAGAGATGTGTATATGGAATTCAGACATGCAGCCATATTTATGGATTTCCATCTTTACAGTCATTCCCAAGAATAAAGTACCCAATATTATATAGATATAATATACTATAAGTTTGTTTTTTCTCTAAGGTCCATATTTCTAACACATGGAAGCCCCATATATACTGTAATAGGCAATGCAAGAATTTCCTTTATTAACTTTGACTTCAAAGTATGCTTGTGGTTAGATTAAAGTAACTGTGATAATATCCTTTGAAATTAATTATCAGTGCTATGAAACAAACAACAAAAATGTGGAAAGCTATATATATAAAGCTCATTAAAAAGAGATATTTCTTGGGGTGGAAAAAAGACATTTGTAGGACAAGGATACAGTTCTTCATCAAACATAAGTTATACTGTAACGGCTAATTATCACATTTTTTCCTTTAAAATACCATATTAACAGCAACAAAAATGGAATTACAATTATAATTACATAACACTGCAATGTACACTGTTTTTCAAGGTATAATAATTATAATGGTATTAGAACACATGAACTTTTGTAAGGTCATATGGCTACTGCATAGCTTAAAGCTTTAAATATAGAATCTTAGTAAAGAATGGCAATATATGTTATTTAGTTCTATATGGATCATAAAAGTTTCATTTTATAGATTGTTTGTTAATATACTGTACCATACTATATTCTGTCTTAGTTATTTGATGGTGGGGGTGCTGGAACATCAGACAACAGGAACAGGATTTTACAGGAACAAAAAAAACGGAACCTGTTGGGTTGTTAAAGGGTTCCTACCACTCCAAATGTGCGGCAGGACACCTTTTCTAAACTTCTGCTGCTCTGCCGTCTGCTTCTAAAGTGAGCGTTGTACGGACCTGATGGAAGCTCCATGGACTGCATTGTCATACATTTACAATGTAACTTATGGAGCTTCTGGCAAGTTTGTTCAAACAGTCACTTTAGAAGCTGACGGCAGAGCAGTGAGAGTTTAGAAAAGGTGTCCTGCCGCACATTTGGAATGGTAGGTATATTTTAACATTCTTCTTCTACTACTATGGACAGAGCAGAGTGAACTGCAAGAAAATCTTCTACAACTAGAGAATGGATTGTGAGATAAAAGCTAATCTCTGACACATAGGGGCAGATTTATCAAACTGGTCTAAGGAAAACTGGCTCATTTGCCCTTCCCCCCTTTTTATATATAAGACAATCGGATTAAAAGAGATAAGGAGAAGTGATGCATGGGGGGGCCGTGGCGAGCAGCGGACAGAAGCAGACGCACGGGCAGGAGCTCTGTCTTTAGAAGCACCTATAAAGTGAGATTTTTGCCCGAAAATCCTTCACTCGCTGCCAGAAATTTCCCACCCAGGGCCCAGAAAGGAAGGAGGCATCACCGGAGACGCAGTGCGGGGCTCCCGTCTGGCAGCAAGTGGCGCACCGCCGGGCTCGGTAGCCACAGTCCCACAGCTCCTGCCCCACGTGACTCACCGGGACGGACCGGGGCCGACACCGCTTGCCACCGGGAGGACACTAAAAGGTAGCAGGGGAGGCTGATCGGCGCACCACCCTCCCGCCGAACCCGCCAGCAAGGAGGGGGGAGTGTTGCTCCGGAGCGGCCCCCACACCAGACCCCAGACCCCATCCCCCACTGGGACCTAAACAATTATACCGGGGGTCTCGGCTCCCACACACACAGCAGACCCAAAACACCGCCGGGCCGCTTAATACCTCAGCTCCCTGATCCACGTGGCCGGGCGCCATCTTGGGGTCCTCCTCCTCCTTGCTCACCGCACAGTGCGGGAGGGTGACAGTAACGGCTCCTCCCCCCTCCGGTTTGATTCATCACCCAGGGATATGCCACCCACACGGCAGCTCTGCAGCTGGGATCACTAGGCTTCCACCCCTCAGGAAGCTAAAATTATTATGTTAATTTGTTTTCCCTAAGACCCATTGGCATCACAACATATGGGGTAAATTCGCCCCTGCGAGCCCCTGGGACGAAGGAATATTTAATGAAAAAATAACAATTAAATTTTAATCCCCTCCTCCATGAGGTATAAATAGGCTCCACCTCCCCCTAGACCTCAGTCTAATTATAAAGAAACATAAAACACAGGGAGGGAGTCTTGTGATGCCAATGGGTCTTAGGGAAAACAAATTAACATAATAATTTTAGCTTCCCTTACGTCCCATTGGCATCACAACATATGGGGAATTAGCAAGCATTATCCCCAATGGGCGGGTTATTTATTACGTCCGCATTAAGAACAGATCTTGCAAAGGTTGTTCTTGACAAGAAAGAAGTATCCAGCCTGAAATATCTCACAAAGGTAGTCAAAGACGACCAGGTAGCTGCCTGGCATATGTCCTCAAGTGGCACAGCGGCACGCTCTGCCCAAGTGGAGGCCACAGCTCTAGTAGAGTGAGCCCTGGTAAATTCTGGTGGATCCAGATCAGCAGAAGAGTAACATAAGGCAATGGAGTCACAGATCCATCTGGATATTGAAGGTTTTGAAGCCTTTCTCCCCTTGTTCTTTCCTGTGAAAGGGATAAAGAAATTCTCGTCTTTACGAAAATCACCTACTCTATGTAGATAGATCTTGATAGCTCTGGCTACGTCCAATAAAGAAAGATCCAAGTCTTCTTTAGATGATCCAGTAGGAGAAAATACAGGCAATACTATTGGCTGGTTGATGTTGGCAAATGAAGCCACCATAGGCAGGAATCCTGGAAGGAACCTAAGGATAACTTTGTCTTGGGAAAAAGTCACGTATGGAGGTGCGGAGCCAAGGGCTTGAAGTTCTCCAACTCTCTTAGCAGAGGTAATGGCTAGTAAAAGAGAAACTTTCAATGTTAACATGAAGTCTACTTACTCCCAAGGCTTAAAGGGAGGAAGACACAGGCGTCTCAACACAAAGGATAAGTCCCATGGGTCTACCTGCTTTACCAGGTAAGGCCTAGTCTAGCCTTAACAAAATTCTTTACCTCCCAAGATCTGAAAGAAACGTGAGTTTAGGTGTGCAGAGAGGGCTGCTATCTGCACCTTGATGGAACTAGGTTTTAATCCTTTATAGAAGCCTTCCTGTAAAAACTCCAATGACTGTGGAGTAGAAGGTTTAAGTCCATCAATACTCCTGCTTGCACACCAATCTTGAAAATCTTCCAAATCCGTGCATAAGATTTATTTGTAGTGCAACTACGAGCGTGAGAAAGAGTATACTATACCTTCTCAGAAAAACTAGAGTCCAATACGGTCCTCTCAGTCTCCGAGCTGTCAAGCTGAGGCTGGAAAGATTCCTGCACAGATGTTGACCCTGGAATATTAGATCCGGATGCAGAGGTAATCTCCAAAATTCCCCTCTGCTCATATTCATGGGCAGGGTGAACCATGACCCCTTCGGCCAGAAGGGAGTTATTATTATTACTGACGACTGATCTAGACTGATCTTCGTCAAACTGTGGGAATCATGGCTATGGGAGGAAAGATATACGCCAGCAGGTATGTCCATGGTATTGTCATTGAGTCCACTACCGTGGCATTGTCTGCCCTGTAAAGGGAGCAGAAATTCCTCAGTTTGGCATTGCTTGCTGATGCCATGAGGTCTCTCTGAGGAAGCCCCCCACCTCTGGGTTAACTGAATAAACACTCTCCTTGAGAGAGACCATTCCCCCGGTAATGTCAGGCCTCGACTCAGTCAATCCGCCAATATATTGTCGACACCCCTGATATGAATCGCAGAGAGTCTGGTTATTCTGGTTTCTGCCCAACAGAAAAATCTTCTCTACTTCCCTGAGGAGAGAAGGGGATCTGGTACCTCCCTGTTTAGGTACGCCACACAGGCCATGTCGTTCATCCGGATTCTGACTGCTCTCTGTAAAATAGGAGGAGAAAAATGAAGAAGAGCTAGGTAAATCGCTCTAAGCTCCCTCACGTTGGAGGGCAGAGCGGATTCCTGTTGACTCCAAGATCCTGCAGTCGTGATGACTGTCAGATGAGCTCCCCAACCTGTTCCTGAAGCATCTGTCCGTGATGGTTATCCAGTGTGGTTCTGAAAATAAAACTCCATGTTTGACTTGTCTCCACCACATTAGAGAATGTCTTGTTTGAGTCGATAGAACATGCATCGCATCCAAGTCCTTCAGTCCTCGGTTCCATACTGTTAGTGCTTCTCTCTGAAGAAATCTCATGTGCCATAACGCCCATGGCACCGCGTCCGCAGCTGAGGCAAGGAGCCCTAGAAAGCGCATTTATGTTCTTATGGATACCTGACGAGGAGGAATTAGGAATTAAGTCTGATTTCTCTATGTTGATAAGCCAACCTAATTGTTGAAGTATGTCCTGGACATAGTTCAACTGAACTCTCAGAAGATCCTGAGTCTGAGTCATAATCAACCAATCATCCAGGTAAGGGATAACTTTATCCCCTGTAAACGGAAGCGAACCATCATGGTGACACTACCTTTGTGAAAACAAAGGGTGCGGAGGTATTCCGGATGGAAGGACTTTGAATTGTAAGTGTCTTACCTTCCCCTGGATTTGGATGGCGAAGGCTTCCTGTGAGCCTTCAGAATCGGTACATGAAGATATGCATCCGGTAGATCTATGGTGACCATAAAATCTCCCTCCTGGAGGATAGATTTTACCGATCTTATGTTCTCCATGTGGAACGTCTTCTTTACGATGCACCTGTTGAGATATCGCAAATCTATAATAAGCCTCCAATTTCCGGATGGCTTCAGCACTAGTAACACTGGGGAGTAAACTCCCTGACCGATCTCTGATAGAGGAACATCCTCTAGAGCCTCAATGGAAAGGAGGTAAAGAATTTCTGTCTCTAGGACTAAGTGTCTTTCTGGCTTAAGATTTCTTGACAGAAGAAATCTTGGAGGAGGAAGAGATGATAAATGAAGGACATAACCATTTTGAATAATATTTAACACCCAGTGATCTTTTCTTAATTCTTCCCAGGCAGGGAGAAACAAACTCAGACGTGTTCCCACTGGACAGCTTCTGCGTCAGAAGTCTGGTTTCTTGTTGGTGTCCTTATTCTGCTGCTTCCCAGAACCTCTTCTGGAATAGTTTCTTCCTCGACCTCTGTACTGGTATCTCCCTTTGCCTCGCTGAGGAGATTTTGCTCTGCGAAAGGAATCACCGCTCTTATAGGACAATGGTAGGGACTTCCCCTCCTTGTCAGACAATTCCTCCATTAATTTATCCAGCTCAGAGCCAAACAGCCTACCTGGCTGGAACTCCATATTACAGAGCTGAATTTTGGAGTTAGCATCTCCAACCCAGGGTTTTAACCATAGCGCCCTTCGGCAGCGGTTGAGAGCGTACTAGTTTTTTTACGCTAACCTGGTTCCCTGAGATGCATCATCGCAGAGGAAGTCAATGGCCATAATGACCTTTTTTAAGGAGCGAAGGACCTTGTCCCTGCTAGCTCTACCTTCCAAATTTTCCTGGACCTTGGTCAGCCATCTTCTTAGGCTTCTAGAAACCTCAAAAGAAGAAATGGAGACTGCCCCTTGGGCTGCCGATGCCGTATATGATCTCTTGAGGGCTACCTCCACCCTTCTATACATCGGATCCTTAGGATTGGATCCGTCCTCCGCAGGCAGCACAGTACATTTTGACAGTTTGGCTATGGCCAGGTCCACCTTTGGAGGCTCAATCCAGTCCTTACATTGTTCTTCCTTGAGAACATATAAGGTCTTAAACCTCTTGCTCAAACCCGGAGCCTTTTCCGGTTCCTTCCATGCCGCCTGTAACATAGACAATGAAGTCTTACCCACAGAAAAAGCCCTAGGCTTTTTGAGGAGGACCAATCCTATCCTCTTCTATTTCCTCAGGGTGTATTTCAGCTTGCACAGCTTAGCAGAGCTTGTGAATTCTATCAGCTGTGAAATACCCCCTGAATAATTCTTTCTCATCTTCAGAAGTAGAAGAGGTTTCAGAAGAAGATGATGAGTTAACTTCATCAATCACAGTAAAACTGAAAATGACCATAATCCTACAGCCATAAAGTAATATACTCAAAGGCTGGGAGTAGAGAGAGAAATACTCCATTTGGTCTTTAACTTAGGACACGGGCGGCGATTCTCATTAGCCGCTAAAGTCTTTTGCACATAGTACTTGACCCATACAACTACATCCTGAACATCAGGCTCCTCATATGTTTAGTTCTGCATGAAGGACAGCGTACTTAGGCATTATAAATATTTTTAGGCATTCATAAATATTTTTATGAAAGAAAGGATGAATCTTATCTGGAAAAAAATGATCCTCCTACGGTATCCATAGCCGTCAGGTAGTGGAGTCTCACACTCGGCACATGAAGTGCTTCCTTAGAAGGTCTTTTACCAGCAGCAGGACTGGTCTTCATTTCAGACATCTGCAAATAATCAATGTATTACAATACATATAAACCACTAGCCTGGCTAGAGTGATATCGGAAAGAGACACTAGGTGGCAGCAACACTTACTTTTAAGTATATAGAAGAGAGATCACAGCACTTTGCACTCAGATGTTTTCTATTAGATCCAAATGAGCCACAGAAAATCCTTCCAGAGGAAGACAGCCAGACCTAGAGGTAGCAACAGCTTACCTTCTGCCTTGAACACACAGCTAATCTGGCATGCAGAGAGCGCGCGCCGCTGCCGGCCCCCGGAAGTGACATGACGCTGATGCCGCAGTGCTGAGACGCACGCAGCGCCGATGCGTTCCACAGTCGAATGCGACTGGAAGAAAAGCCAGCGGCTCGGGTGACACGCAGAGTGCGTTCCAAGACGCACTAGGTAAGAAAAACTTAAAAGCTAAGACCTGCAGAAGCAAATATCAGGATACTACCTGGACACCGGCTCCAGCGGCATCCCAGCAATCATTACCTGGAGAGAAAACCTGAATGCAACAGGTTAACAAAGCATAAAAAACGGAGGAGGGACAAAGTCCCCTAGGGCTAACAGCAACGAAGTAAAAAAAGACTGAGGTCTAGGGGGAGGTGGAGCCTATTTATACCTCATGGAGGAGGGGATTAAAATTTAATTGTTATTTTTTCATTAAATATTCCTTCGTCCCAGGGGCTCGCAGGGGCGAATTTACCCCATATGTTGTGATGCCAATGGGACGTAAGGGAAGCTTTTATTGTTTAGTGGTACATGCAGAGCACAACAGCCAGGAACACATTCATATATCCTTCTGTCCTCCCTTTGCCGGCATTCATTTCCTGTATTCAAAGGTCCTCCAGTAGCTGCAACTAAGCACACAGCGCCACCTGCTGGCCAAATCTTTAACTGCATTGCAACACCTACTGTGCTCAATACTAATTGCCTGGGAACTCTGCATTACCACTTAAGCACTCAGCGCCATCTACTGGCCAAATCTTTAACTGCATTACAACACCTACTGTGCTCAATACTAATTGCCTGGGAACTCTGCATTACCACTTAAGCACTCAGCGCCATCTACTGGCCAAATCTTTAACTGCATTGCAACACCTACTGTGCTCAATACTAATTGTCTGGGAACTCGGCACTACCTGTTACACAAGCAGCATCATCTACTGGCCAAATCTTTAATTGCTTTGCAACACCTACTGTGCTTAATACTAATTGTCTGGGAACTCTGCACTACCTGTTAAGCACTCTGTTGAACTCTTTTCACAAACTTGAATACTCCCTGACCTCAATTTCTATCGCTATATGAGAGGATGCTGGCCACTCAGCAGGAAAACCCAGTCTAAAACACCCACAAGCCCCCTCCCCTGGCGTACTGGTGGCCAACAACCAGTTTGTACAATCCAGAATCCCCACTGTTCCAATCACTTCGTGTTTCCATACATTAACATACGACGGAGTTCCATAAAGGGCAGTGACTTTCAATCCATCATCTAGCCCCTTATACAGTGATTAATTGACCTCTGGTGCGGCACACCTAGCAGTGGCCACTTTTTATTATTCACACGCAGTGAAGCCCATTATTGACCGGAGGCCAAGTCCGAGATGGACAAGACTGTTTCTGCTCTCACCAACACTTGAGATTTTCCAACCTCAGTAACATGGCCTAGCTTGTCTCCCGAGGATCAGCGCCAACAAGATTATTTTCCATCCTCGTTCGGATATGGACAAACTCCTCACCCAGACAGCAGGGCGATCTCGACGCACCACAAAGTCCACCGTCTCCTCAACTCCCACCCAAAAAGCAGACAGTAAAACTAAACAACCGAAAGGAAAGTTACCCCACCAGGTCGCAACTCCATCCTCCTCTCCAGACATCATGTCCTCTAAAAAGTCGCCTACCACACAGCCCTCTTCTCCTCCAAATTCTGTGCCTCCTGAAGAGGAAGACCTCACCAACGCTGACCCTGCGCAGGCTACAGCAGTCGCCCAGGCAGTGTCTAGGCTCCTTTTACCACTGTTTGATAAACGTCTAGAAGTCCTGCACACTTCGATTAACAATGCGTTATCCCAAATCACATCTAATACCCAACGTATTAGAGAGTTGGAAACAAGAGTCGGCGCCTCGGAGGATAACATAGGTTCTGTCCAAACATCCCTTTCCACCCAACAAACCCAGACGAACCAACTCCTGGATCGCCTCGAGGACCTGGAAAATAGGAATCGAAGAAACAACCTCCGCTTCATTGGCATCCCTGAGTCAATTAAAGGGGAGGAACTATTCACGGTCCTAGCACAAGACCTGATGGAGGCCATGGACCTTCCAACAGAACATGTGATGCCTCCCATCGAGAGAGCCCATCGCTTGGGTAAAGAATCGGCTGAACGTCGCAATAATCCAAGACCGGTCATTGCAAAATTTTTTCACTATCTCACCAAGGAACGAATCCTACGTACCTACAAACAAAAGTGCCCACCATCCATCCGAGGACGCCAGATTCAGATTTTTCAAGATTTTTCATCCTTGGTCACCCAGCAGCGTAAAGCCTTCTCAGAAGTCTGCAAGCATCTGGTGGACAATGGCATTCGCTTCCAACTACAATACCCAGCTCGCCTGAGAGTCACTTCAGAAGGCCAAACTCTCATCTTTGATGACCCTGCGGCTGCCAAACGTCACTTCATCCCGAATGATTAATGACACTCATCCATAGCTGATCCTATGATGATAACTCGTTTTTTTTTTTTGTTTGTTTTCTCGTTTCTCTTTTCTTCTTGTTACTTCTTCTGCCTCTTTAAATGTTGAATGTACTGCTGTATGTGTATTTGTTGCTCTTTGCTTATTGTTATGCAAGTTATGTTCTTCGCAGGCTTATAACCTTATTTTTTCCTATTTCTCCTCATGCAGTGTGCGGTGGGCTGCGCGAGTCGCCCTCCTCCCTTTTTGCTCCTGTGATGCCTGCTCGCTGGGACGGGTGTCGGGGAGCCACTGATTTATATCTTTTACCTAGCCATCTCTTCAGATCAGGTATAGGATGACAGCACCAACATCCAATGCACCAACACTCACCTACACCCCCACCCTGAAATTGCTCTCGTGGAATGTGGCAAGACTTAACTCCCCAGTCAAACGTAAGAGAATCCTGACACATCTCCATCGCTTTAAACCACAACTAGTGCTACTCCAGGAAACCCACTGGCAGTCTGGAGACAACTCTACCCTTAAAGCCCCATGGATAGGCACTTGTATCTCGGCCCCCCACTCCACTAAATCCCGAGGGGTGGCCATCCTCATACATAGAGATCTTCCCCACAAGGTTCACGAACAAATCATAGATCCAGAGGCCAGATACATATTTTTGGATATCACCATCCATGACACTAGATACTCTATCCTGAACACATATGCCCCAAATGTTCAGAATGCAAGCCTTTTACTCCAACATACTACAGTTACTAACCACAAAACAACATCATCCTCTACTGTGGGGGAGAGACTTTAATGTCGCTTTAGACCTCCAGCTGGACAGATCGTCACAGATGATCCAGCCACCACAGGCCAACCAAACACTACTCTCCATCTTGACCCAATCTTCTCTATGTGACCCATGGCGCCTGAAAAATGGCTCCTCCAAAGAATATACCTTCTTTTCACACGTTCATAACTCCTTCTCCAGAATAGACAACTTTTTGGTTTCTACCCCTCTATTCCCCCTCGTCCTGGATGCCAAGATACACCCTATCATAATCTCAGATCATGCACCAATAACGCTGACCTTAGACCTTGGCATAGTTACACGCACCAGTAGAAACTGGCGCTTCCCCTCTTATCTTTCAGACTCCGATAATTTTAGGGCCATTTTTAACGCAGGGGTGGGCGAACTATGTGGACGACAATCTGGAGCACGCGGACGACCCTAGTCTCTTGTGGAGGGCCTCTAAGCCTGTCCTGCGAGGGCAGATCATAGCATATGTCTCTTATAGGAAAAAGAAGCAATTAGAAAAATTTGACATTCTGAACAGGGAACTGGTCACTGCCCACACCGCCCATCTTCTCACTAACACACCAGAGTCAAAGGAACGATACTTAGAGACTAGACGTCTCCTTGATGCCTACCTCTTGGGCCAAGCTCAATGGTCCATAGACTCCTACAAAAACAAATTCCACCGCTTTGGGAATAAAGCAGGGAGACTCCTGACCAACCAAGAGATAAGGAGACATTTTTATTTTATTTTCTGATGCATTTTATTAGAGTTACTTTGAACCCTTTACTCATTCCTTCACACCCAGAGGCTACCTGTAGCCACAATTGTTGACTCTATCAGAGCTAGCCAGCCTTAGTATCGATCATGTAACCCCTACATGCCATTATTAATAGCAACTATTATATCTAGGTGATAATAAACCACACCGATTACTTTCAGGGTCTTATTGGTCCAAAATGTGGACATGGTGACAGAGTGGTTGTCTTGGTAGCCAAGGCCATTTGAAGGCCACATGGATATCATTATAGGACTCATAGTGAGCCATTTGTATTGCAGTGAATTGTACAGACATACAAAAGTCCCCAGTGGTGAATTAAAGGAGAAGTCCGGGCCAAATATATTTTTAAATATGTTATTACATAAGGAAAGTTAGACAAATTCCTAATGTACATTAATTATGGGAAATGCACATAAAGTGCTATTTACCTCAATTTAGTAGATCAAGCAGGCTTCAATTACTCTCAAAAACTGTCATGTTACGAATCAGGTGTAATTTATATGAAGTGTCAAGCAGGGGGCGCAGTATACAGAGAAATTACATTGTAAGAATAACTATATCACAAGTGCTAGCAGCCCCGTCCAGGGCACATAGGACGGGGCTGCTGGCATTTGTGGTGCAGCTGCCCCCCTTCAGCTGCCTCCCCCCACACTAGCAGCCCCCAGTGAACATCCCCACCCCCCTTAAGACCCCTAAACTACCACCATCACAAGTGCCACCACTTGTAGTATGGCTGCAGCTGACCCCCCCCCCATCCCCCCCCCCCCCGTGGCATCAGACCCCAGACCAGTGAAACCTCCCCCCCAAGGACCCTATAGCCACACGGAGAGGAGGTGCATTACCTTCTCTATGCAGTTTCCCCCTACTGTCTCTCTCCTCTCCCGCTGAACAGATATACTGCAGCGGGAGAAGAGAGAATGGGGAGACATGGGGGGAGGGGGGGGGCAGCCGCAGTACAAGTGCCAGCAGACCCCAGACCTGTAACCCCCCCAAGGATCCCAATGATCACCCCAAAACACCCTCCTTTCCCCTGCAACAACAAGTGCCAACAGCCCTGTCCTATGTGCCCGTGGATGGGGCTGCTGGCACTTGTAATGGGGGTAGTTTGGGGGCTTTAGGGGGTGGGGTGTTCAATGGGGCTGCTGGTGCAGGGTGAGGCAGCTAAAGAGGGGCAACCGCACAGCAAGTGCCAGAAGCCCCATCCTATATGCCCTGGACGGGGCTGCCTGGCACTTGTGATATAGTTATTCTTACAATGTAATTTCCTCCATATACTGCGCCCCCCTGCTGGACACTTTGAATTACACCTGATTCGTGACATCATGGTTTTTTTAGAAGAATTGAAGCCTGCTTGATCTAATAAATTGAGGGAAATAGCACTTTATTTCCCATAATTAGTGTATATTAGGAATTTGTCTAACTTTCCTTAGGTAATAACAAATTAAAAAATACTTTGTGCCCGGAATTGTCTTTTAAGTGTACCAGAGGCTCTGTTCTGTTCAAGTTTGACTTGGAAGAAGCTATGTGAACAAAGCAAAACAATTGTTGTCTGTAGCACCTTTTACCTGTGTGAATTACCTTAACATTATCGTTTTGGAATTCGCTTCACAGAACAAAGTAAATTGACAGTGCGATTCACAGCTAATCTTGATTCGCTAAATTCGCTTCACTCATTTTTATTTATTGTGGCTGTATTGATATTTGAATGAATAAAAAGCCTTATGGAAGGTGAGTATAGGAGGTTAACCTTAGCATTATATCACTGCCTGGTGCTTAGGCATAGAATTGTATCCTATCATGGTTTTATTGACCTTGCCACATATCTCCTAAATTAATTTCAAGTAGCTCTGACATCCTCTAGCAATGCACAAAGATTAAACACCAGAGGCTAATTCTAAAATAATTGATCCTTTAATTTATTACTGGAAAATGCAATATTTAATTGTGTTTTACATGTAACCCAACAATGTAAGATCCTAATACATCGTGTTGGCCATCATAATGCAGTGTTAAAGGTTCTATTATTTCTTTCCATAGTCTCAACTTAGACATAGAGTAAAATCTAATTTTCTCTTCTTGACCTTCTGTCTGCAAGATACAGCATAATCATATTCTATTCACAGTGGATTAGTTTGTTCCAGCCTTTTAAAATAGCTAACAGATTCTCAAGACAGCATATTTTAATTGTTTTAAAGTACCTGCATTGTCTGTTATTTCCAAGAACTTTGATTGATTTAGATAAATGTTGCACAATTTAACAAAGTATTTATAAACAATCTGCTGTCAATTTCAAGGCATTAAATCACATCCCATAATCCAATTTAGCAGATGCTGTATAGCAGATATAGATATTTAAACAACAGCCCCGCACCTATAGGTAGTTTTCGATATTACATCTTATCTCCACTGATGGGCACTACTTGTAACTTACAAAACAGAAATGGTAATTCTGACTATAATGTATTTCAGTAAGAAACAAAATTTTGAAATTAACATATAAGGCTAAAAATGCTACATTTCCCACCTGCCTTCTGGCTGTAAGCTAGCTAAAAGAAAAAGGAAGCGAAAGAGGTGGAGTAACTCATAGCTGAATAAACTGCATACATGGTAGAGTTCCCAAAACTGTATAACACTTAGACCAGGGGTCCCCAAACTACGGCCCACAGGCCGCATGCGCCCCAGAGGCTATTTATCCGGCCCCCGCCGCACTTCCACACCACTGCCGTAGTTATCCCCGAGCGGGGGCCCCTCGCAATTTTGGCCTGCCAAAGAGGCAGGCGGCAGGACAGACATCTCACACTGCTCTGGGATTAGAGGACCGTTGCACCGCCCTCCAGGGGGGGGGGGAATGTGCAACGGACCGCAGAATCCTGGATCAGTGTGAGATGATGTCCTGCCCTGCTGCCTGCCTCCTCGGCGCCGCGCGGATCACTGACCCCCCGCCTGGAAACGATCTCTGAGGATCCTCCGGCAGGGGCAGTGATGACGTCGCCGCACCTGCTGGGGGATCCCTCCGGCGACTGACTTGTTGAAGACGAGAGAAGCAGCCAGGAGAGATGAAGACAATATTAGGTGAGTGTATATATATATATATATATATATATATATATATATATATATATATATATATATTTATTTATTTATTTATTTTGTAGCAATGCAGTGGGACAATATAACTATATGGGGGACATTGCAGGAGGACAATATAACTATATGGGGGACATTGCAGGGGAACAATATAACTATATGGGGGACATTGCAGGGGGACAATATAACTATATGGGGACATTACAGGGGGACAATATATATGGGGGACATTGTAGGGGGACAAGATAACTATATGGGGGACATTGCTGGGGGACAATATATAGTGGGGGAAAAAAGTATTTATTTCATTCACCAATAGTGCAAGTTCTACCACTTAAAAAGATGAGAGAGGCGTCTGTTATTGACACCATATGTAGACCTTCAACTATGAGAGACAAAATGAGAAAACAAATCCCGCAATCACATTGTCTGATTTTGTAAGAATTTATTTGCAAATTATGGTGGAAAATAAGTATTTGGTCACCTACAAACAATCAAGATTTCTGGCTCTCACAGACCTGTAACTTCTTCTTTAAGAGTCTCCTCTTTCCTCCACTATTACCTGTTTAAACTTGTTATCTCTATAAAAAGACACCTGTGCACACCCTCAAACAGTAGTGGTACTTTTACACGGAGCGATAATTCGCCCGAGTCGCACAATTAACGATTTGAATGAACAATGTTTTTTTTATAACGATCAGCGTTTAGACGGAACGATACATTGTACGGAAAATTCGCTATGCGATCGTTTTGTGATCGTTTAAGCCTATCTCACACATAGGTGAAATCGTTGAAAGACTGTTTACACTGAATGATCTGCAAATTTTTTGCGATCGATCAACGATGATTTGAGAACATGTTGAAGATCAAAATGAACGATTTCTCGCTCGTCGTTGATCGTTCGCTTGCGTTTACACGTACGATTATCGTTCAAATTCTATCGTTATCGTGAAAATTCAAACGATAAATCGTTCCGTGTAAAAGGACCATAGGGACTCCAAACTCCACTATTGTGAAGACCAAAGAGTTGTCAAAGGACACCAGAAACAAAATTGTAGCCCTGGGAAGACTGAATCTGCATAGGCAACCAGCTTGGAGTGAAGAAATCAACTGTGGGAGCAATAATTAGAAAATGGAAGGACATACAAGACCACTGATAATTGCCCTCGATCTGGGGCTCCCCGCAAAAATCTCACCCCATTGGGGTCAAAAATGATCACAAGAACGTGTGAGCAAAAATCCCAGAACCACGCGGGGGGACCTAGTGTATGAACTGCAGAGAGCTGGGACCAATGTAACAAAGCCTACCATCAGTAACACACTCAGATCCTGCAGTGCCAGACGTGTCCCACTGCTTAAGCCAGTACATGTCCTACCGCCAGGGACTCAGATCCTGCAGTGCCAGACGTGTCCCACTGCTTAAGCCAGTACATGTCCTACCGCCAGGGACTCAGATCCTGCAGTGCCAGACGTGTCCCACTGCTTAAGCCAGTATGATTTGGATGATCCAGAAGAGTATTGGGAGAATGTCCTATCGTCTGATGAAACCAAAGTGGAACTGTTTGGTAGAAACACAACTTGTCGTGTTTTGGAGTAAAAAGAATACTAAGTTGCATCCATCAAACACCATACCTACTGTAAAGCATGGGGGTTGAAACATCATGCTTTGGGGCTGTTTCTCTGCAACGGGGCCAGGACAACTGATCCGGGTACATGAAAGAATGAATGGGGCCATGTATCGTGAGATTTGAGTGCAACCTCAGTTCCATCAGCAAGGGCAATTGAAGATGAAATGTGGCTGGGTCTTTCAACATGACAATGATCCAAAGCACACCGCCAGGGCAACGAAGGAGTGGCATCGTAAGAAGCATTTTAAGGTCCTGGAGTGGCCTAGCCAGTCTCCAGATCTCAACCCTATAGAAAACCTTTGGAGGGAGTTGAAAGTCCGTGTTGCCAAGCGACAGCCCCAAAACATCACTGCTCTATAGGAGATCTGCATGGAGGAATCGGCCAACATACCAAAAAGAGTGTGTGCCAACCTTGTGAAAACTTACAGAAAACGTTTGACCTCTGTCATTGCCAACAAAGGATATATAACAAAGTTATGAGATGAAATTTTGTTACTGACCAAATACTTATTTTCCACCATAATTGCTAATAAATTCTTACAAAATCAGACAATGTGTTTTTCTGGATTTGTTCTCATTTTGTCTCCCATAGTTGAGGTTCTACACTATGGTGTCAATAACAGACGCCTCTCTCATCTTTTAAGTGGTGGAACTTGCACTATTGGTGACTGACTTAATACTTTTTTTCCCCACTGTAACTATATGGGGGACATTGCAGAGGGAACAATATAACTATATGGGGGACATTGCAGGAGGACAATATAACTATATAGGGACAATGCAGGGGGAAATATAACTATATTGGGACATTGAATGGGGGCAATATAACTATATGGGGGGACATTGCAGGGGGACAATATAACTATATGGGGGACATTGCAGGGGGACAATATAACTATATGGGGACATTGCAGGGGGAACATTATTACTATATGGGGGACATTGCAGGGGGGACATTATTACTATATGGGGGACATTGCAAGGGGGAATTATTACTACTTAGAGAGCACAACAGGGAGCATTATTACTATATGAGGGACTATGCAGGGACACATTATTAGTATATGGAGGACAATGCAGGGGACAAGTTTACTATATGGGGGGCACAGCAGTGGATCCTACATAGAGGGGGTAACCCACATACCTGCTTGAGTGCTGCCTTGAGGAAGTGAAGTGGGGGGAGTTGAAAGTGGGGGGGAGTTGAAAGTGGGGTGAGGGGGCTGGTGAGGGTGTGAAGGGGGAGTTAGGGGGGCTGGTTGAGGTGTGAAGGGGGAATAAGGGGGCTGGTTGAGGGGATGAAGGGGGAGTGAGGGGAGGGCTGGTTGAGGGGGGAGTGAGGGGTTGAGTGGGGGCTGGGTGAGTGGAGGAAAGAAAGAGGGATGCTTTTACTTTGGGGGGGGGGTTGTGGTATTTTGCACTGGGATTTGATTATAGTTTGTTTTTTTTTATAGTCCGCCCACCGACGGTTTTAGGGACAGTGAACTGGCCCCTGTGTGAAAAGTTTGGGGACCCCTGACTTAGACGGTATAATAAAAGATTTAAGTTTATTTATATTTAAAGTCTGCAAACGCCATGGGTGTAATATTTAGACTATACAATCTATAGATAAACCAGATCAGTGGCTATGCTGTTTATAATTTTTCTACATCTTTCTAAAACTTCACTGTTATAATAACATCATATAAACCATAAGTTACAGCAGGAAAGCCTGACCATTGACACGTTTTAGGTTTAGGCGTTCATTGAGGAATATACCTACACATGTTGGGTGGGAGCATAAACACAAAAATACACAGGAGCTGACTTTACTCTGTGTATTAATGTTTTAGATTTGCACCCTAGACTGACATACCAGAATGCCCGTCTTAAAGCCCCGCTCCATGTCCCATGCAGGATTACTAAGAAGCACACACATCAAAATAAATCATGTGAATTCTAGGCTATCGTAGGGCAGTCAAATAAATCTGCAGTAGCTCTGGATTTTCACCATGATTTACACCTGCTAACATGACAAATCAGGCATGAGAGGAAATGTCTTGCCTCCTCCCCAACTTTCCATGCCCTGAGCCTCCATTGGTGAGGAGAGCGTATATTGGCAAAAAGGTGCTGATTTTTGCAAATCAATATATTTGCACATAAAGCCTTTTGCTGACATACACCATACTATTAATCAATCCCTCAGAAAATGTGAAAACACCAACTGAAAATGGAGTATCCATTAAACACAGAAAATATAAATGTCTGTTTTCTGAATGGCTATATAAAAACTAGGGGGAAAAAGGAAAAACTATATAGACATATATAAATTGGGACAAAATGAATTAATTTATAATTAGATACGAGGTCCAATTGAGAGTTTATATTCTGCAGATATCTAGAGGTACCACAAACATACAAGAGGTTTCCCAGTTAATAATATTCTGCTACATTGCCTCCCCGGATGGTCTGAGAACCTTCTTCATTAACTGTTAAGGGCCTTTTACACAGAAAGATTTATCTGACAGATTTTGGAAGCCAAAGCCAGGAATGGATTTGAAAGAGGATAGATCCCAGTCTTTCCTTTATGACCTGATCCCTGTTTATATACTGTTCCTGGTTTGGCTTCAAAGATCTGTCAGATAAATCTGTGAGTGTAAAACACACCATCAGAAGAGACATCATCCTTATGGACTTCACAGAAATGCCTTGAAAGCAAAGAGATTTATTAGTGTTATTTTTCACCATCAGCAAACATGCATCTGTTATCTCAAATGGAGGCTAGGAACACCACAAAGTCCATGTTACAATTCCAAATATAAATTCAGTAGAAATTGAAAT
>NW_027209327.1:0-27251 GCF_027789765.1 Dendropsophus ebraccatus
TTACGCTTGCTTCAGGAAGATATGATTGTAACAGGACAGATTATCTGCGGTTACATCGTTCTTAGAAAGATGAAGCAATCACGGGGTCCTGATGCCGAATCTCCGTCCAGTCAGGTCGGATTCAATGTAGAACGTTCTGGGAACTGAATAATAAGATAAGAATATAAAATACAATAAGACTACAATAGAAAAGAGGAAATAGGGAACATGGCATAGATCAATAATACTAGAGATTACAAGAGATTGTGTAATATATCTTATCAGACAAAATATGCTTCCTTCCCCTGTTATCAAGCATCCCCCCCCCCACGCTACACAAAAAATTAGCTCAGCGCTTGCGTTTAAAGCAGTTTTGCTGAATTAGACAAACATGGCCGCTTTCCTCCACTCCTGCCCTCCCTGTGTGTGCGGCATTATAGCTCAGCTTCTATTAAAGTGAATGAGCTGAGGTGTATTGCCTCTCACAGCCTGAGGACAGGGGTGGCGCTGTATTTGATAGAGAACAGGAATGTGTTTGTAATTCTGGGTAAGTCCTGTAGCTTAGGGATCGCATTACAAGCCATACAAGTCTATGGAGCATTACTGTCAATTACACTAACTTTTCCCAGGTCCCACACAAGTCAGAAGTTAAGATTAGATGAGGTCTTAGTGCTGAGACCCCCCAATAAAGGGGCAGTGTAGCGCTTCAGTCCTGGCTGGCTGCCCGATGTGACTCGCTGCAGGACCTGGGCTACAATATAAGTCTATGGACCTCGTCCACCATGAAATGACCTGATCAGGCAGCCAGTGAGGGAGTGAAGAGCAGTGCTGAGCGCTTCACCCAGTGATTAGTCCCAGACACCCCTATTAAGGAGAGTCAGTTCCTGGTGGTGGTGGTGGTGGGGGGGGAGACAGAATTTGTTTATTTTTTTTTTTTAAAGTATCTCAGGTGAGTGATGGGGGGCAGATACCTGAGGGGGTTCAGTCTTCTCAGGTGAGTGATGGGGGCAGATACCTGAGGGGTTCAGTCTTCTCAGGTGAGTGATGGGGGGCAGATACCTGAGGGGGCTTTCTTCTCAGGTGAGTGATGGGGGGCAGATACCTGAGGGGGCTGTCTTCTCAGGTGAGTGAGGGGGCAGATACCTGAGGGGGCTGCCTTCTCAGGTGAGTGATGGGGGGCAGATACCTGAGGGGGCTGTCTTCTCAGGTGAGTGATGGGGGGCAGATACCTGAAGGGGTTCAGCCTTCTCAGGTGAGTGATGGGGGGCAGATACCTGAGGGGTTCAGTCTTCTCAGGTGAGTGATGGGGGCAGATACCTGAGGGGGTTTCAGTTCTCAGGTGAGTGATTGGGGATACCTGAGGGGGCTGCCTTCTCAGGTGAGTGATGGGGGCAGATACCTGAGGTGGCTCAGTCTTCTCAGGTGAGTGATGGGGGGCAGATACTGAGGGGGCTGTCTTCTCAGGTAAGTGATGGGGGGCAGATACCTGAAGGGGTTCAGTCTTCTCAGTGAGTGATGGGGGGCAGATACCTGAGGGGGTTAAGTCTTCTCAGGTGAGTGATGGGGGGGGGATACCTGAGGGGGCTTCCTTCTCAGGTAAGTGATGGGGGGCAGATACCTGAAGGGGTTCAGCCTTCTCAGGTGAGTGATGGGGGGCAGATACCTGAGGGGTTCAGTCTTCTCAGGTGAGTGATGGGGGCAGATACCTGAGGGGGTTCAGTCTTCTCAGGTGAGTGATGGGGGATACCTGAGGGGGCTGCCTTCTCAGGTGAGTGATGGGGGCAGATACCTGAGGTGGCTCAGTCTTCTCAGGTGAGTGATGGGGGGCAGATACCTGAGGGGGTTTAGTCTTCTCAGGTGATTGATGGGGGGCAGATACCTGAGGGGGTTCAGTCTTCTCAGGTAAGTGATGGGGGCAGATACCTGAAGGGGTTCAGTCTTCTCAGGTGAGTGATGGGGGGCAGATATCTGAGGGGGTTCAGTCTTCTCAGGCGAGTGATGGGGGGCAGATACCTGAAGGGGTTCAGTTTCTCAGGTGAGTGATGGGGGGCAGATACCTGAGGGGGTTAAGTCTTCTCAGGTGAGTGATGGGGGGATACCTGAGGGGGCTGCCTTCTCAGGTGAGTGATGGGGGGCAGATACCTGAGGGTTCAGTCTTCTCAGGTGAGTGATGGGGGGCAGATACCTGAGGGGGCTGTCTTCTCAGGTGAGTGATGGGGGGCAGATACCTGAGGGGGTTCAGTCTTCTCAGGTGAGTGATGGGGGCAGATACCTGAGGGGGTTCAGTCTTCTCAGGTGAGTGATGGGGGATACCTGAGGGGGCTGCCTTCTCAGGTGAGTGATGGGGCAGATACCTGAGGTGGCTCAGTCTTCTCAGGTGAGTGATGGGGGGCAGATACCTGAGGGGGTTCAGTCTTCTCAGGTGAGTGATGGGGGATACCTGAGGGGGCTGCCTTCTCAGGTGAGTGATGGGGGATACCTGAGGGGGCTGCCTTCTCAGGTGAGTGATGGGGGCAGATACCTGAGGTGGCTTAGTCTTCTCAGGTGAGTGATGGGGGGCAGATACCTGAGGGGGTTTAGTCTTCTCAGGTGAGTGATGGGGGGCAGATACCTGAGGGGGTTCAGTCTTCTCAGGTAAGTGATGGGGGGCAGATACCTGAAGGGTTCAGTCTTCTCAGGTGAGTGATAAGGGGCAGATATCTGAGGGGGTTCAGTCTTCTCAGGTGAGTGATGGGGGGCAGATACCTGAGGGGGGTTGTCTTCTCAGGTGAGTGATGGGGGGGGGATACCTGAGGGGGCTCAGTCTTCTCAGGTAAGTGATGGGGGCAGAATACCTGAAGGGGTTCAGTCTTCTCAGGTGAGTGATGGGGGGCAGATACCTGAGGGGGTTAAGTCTTCTCAGGTGAGTGATGGGGGGGATACCTGAGGGGGCTCAGTCTTCTCAGGTGAGTGATGGTGGGCAGATACCTGAGGGGTTCAGTCTTCTCAGGTAAATGATGGGGGGGATACCTGAGGGGGCTCAGTCTTCTCAGGTGAGTGATGGGGTATCAGCTCTTGTCCTCAGTGAGATGGGTCCACGTGGTGGAGGAGACAAATCTGATCAGACGGTGGAACCCACACAGATATGTAGAAATCAACAAAGTGACTGAGGACTATAGAAGCCCTATGTATCATGGCCGGTGTCACATCACACGCCAACACCGGCCGCTGCCAGACACACGACCCAGCGGCTGCCTGCCAGACACACGACCCAACGGCCGCTGCCAGACCACCACCCACGGCCGCTGCCCGACACACCACCCACTGGCCGCTGCCAGACACACGACCCACCGGCTACTGACCGACAAACAAATGCAACATACATACACAAAACTTTGCTGTCACCACCCTGTCTGTTATGTTACTGGGGTGACAGGGAACCCCAAATGTGTTCCACTCGCAGACACAAAGCCGGTCATCGGGACAACGACTTACTGTCTAATTCATGCTTTTATATTATATTTTTTAACAATGAAACAATAAAACAAAAGACAATGAAACAAAAGACATCCAGACACTGCAAACAATGAAACAAAAAGGATAATAAGCTTGGATACTTAGCATAGAGAGGGGTTGTATAGGTTCCTCCTACCCCGGGGGATCGGGACAATGGTGCACAAGCCAATCTGATTGGATCCCCCATTTTGTGACCTTGAGATCTTAGTAACATAGGAACATAGTTTAACAAGGTTGGAAAGAAGACAAGAGTCCATCAGGTTCAACCTGGGGAAACCCTACTGTGTTATCCAGGGGAAAGCAAACCCCCCATGAGGCAGACGACAATCGCCCACCACTGGAGGCTCCCTTTAAGAAAACATATACACTCACCGGCCACTTTATTAGGTACACCTGTCCAACTGCACGTTACCACTTAATTTCTAATCAGCCAATCACATGGCGGAAACTCAGTGCATTTAGGCATGTAGACATGGTCAAGACAATCTCCTGCAGTTCAAACCGAGCATCAGTATGGGGAAGAAAGGTGATTTGAGGGCCTTTGAACGTGGCATGGTTGTTGGTGCCAGAAGGGCTGGTCTGAGTATTTCAGAAACTGCTGATCTACTGGGATATTCACGCACAACCATCTCTAGGGTTCACAGAGAATGGTCCGAAAAAGAAAAAACATCCAGTGAGCGGCAGTTCTGTGGGGGGAAATGCCTTGTTGATGCCAAAGGTCAGAGGAGAATGGGCAGACTGGTTCCAGCTGATAGAAAGGCAACAGTGACTCAAATAGCCAACCGTTACAACCAAGGTAGGCAGAAGAGCATCTCTGAACGCACAGTACCTCCAACTTTGAGGCAGATGGGCTACAGCAGCAGAAGACCACACCGGGTGCCACTCCGCTCAGCTAAGAACAGGAAACTGAGGCTACAATTTGCACAAGATCATCGAAATTGGACAGTAGAAGATTGGAAAAACGTTGCCTGGTCTGATGAGTCTCGATTTCTGCTGTGACATTCGGATGGTAGGGTCAGAATTTGGCGTCAACAACATGAAAGCATGGATCCATCCTGCCTTGTATCAACGGTTCAGGCTGGTGGTGGTGGTGTCATGGTGTGGGGAATATTTTCTTGACACTCTTTGGGCCCCTTGGTACAAATTGAGCATCGTTGCAACGCCACAGCCTACCTGAGTATTGTTGCTGACCATGTCCATCCCTTTATGACCACAATGGACCCAACATCTGATGGCTACTTTCAGCAGGATAATGCGCCATGCCATAAAGCTAGAATCATCTTAGACTGGTTTCTTGAACATGACAATGAGGTCACTGTACTCCAATGGCCTCCACAGTCACCAGATCTCAATCCAATAGAGCATCTTTGGGATGTGGTGGAACGGGAGATTGGCATCATGGATGTGCAGCCGACAAATCTGCGGCAACTGTGTGATGCCATCATGTCAATATGGACCAAAATCTCTGAGGAAGCTTCCAGCACCTGTTGTATCTATGCCACCAAGAATTGAGGCAGTTCTGAAGGCAAAAGGGGGTCCAACCCGTTACTACCATGGTGTACCTAATAAAGTAGCCGGTGAGTGTACAAGCGAAACCACATAGAATCTGTCCATACTCCTCACAGCTGGACTTACACCACACCGGGGCGGTGGTCTCCATACTCCTCACAGCTGGACTTACACCACACCGGGCGGTGGTCTCCATACACCTCACATCCAGATTTGCACCACACCGGGCGGTGGTCTCCATACTCCTCACAACCGGACTTGCACCACACCGGGAAGGTGGTCTCCATACTCCTCACATCCAGATTTGGACCACCTGGGGCGTGATCTCCATACTCGGGGTAACATGGCACCCCCCACCCCTCCACTATAGAGACAACTCTCTCCTCTGGGGGTGTGTAGAGCAGCGCTGAGCAACTGATCAGGGAGAGCTGGCTCTGATCACCGCTGATCTCCCATCCTGTGATCGATCTCTTTTAGGCAGTTTACACAGCGTTTTTAGGTCTCAAAATATCAACCACCAGGCACCAATTTTAGCATAAAAAAACAAGTGGGGATTTCAGCCTTAGGAATCCATCGCGTAGAAGTGCAGCATAGCCTCCTATTGGGGGAGGACTGCAGAGGGCGTCGTCTACTGACCTGTCCTAGCTGATGCAGCAGCCACAGAGGTTCCACCATCCCGGATTCATCTTTGCCCTCTTCTTTTGCTAGCCTCCACTTCCCATGATGCCTCTGGCTTTGCAGAGGGGGGGTGGAGTCTCACCCATGCAGTTCCCGATGACATCACCAGGTGGGGAAATTAGGCTGCCCCTGGTGGAGACTCATGCCTGGGTTGTGGTCAATTCACACCATGGGCAGTTCTGATGCAATTTTTGGGGGAAATATGGAAGTGACCCTGACCTAGAATCACAGCTGAGGTGTTTTATGAGGCTCTTAAGGCCATGTTCATTTTTTTCAGATTTTACTGCATTCTCACATAGCGGTAAAATAGAACACGTGCACCAAAAATACAACGTGTGAACAGAGCCTCAGGGGGTATAACATATCCTGATCCCATAGAGGTAGCAGCACCTGGGGGATGGGCAGCCAGAGGAGACCTGATAGGTGATAATGTCATCTGTAATTCACAGGAAGTCACATGACCACTCCTCTCTGACCCATAAGGGCTGTGGGCTCCTTTCAGTCAGATCACATCGCCCAGTGGGGCGCAAGGATACAGCTACACCTGAAATAAAACAGATGGTGCTGTAGAGCTGATGACAGTGAGTGTGCAGCATACAGGGAGAAAACTATCATGGTAATGGTGAGCGCAACAATTTACTCCTCAGTGGAATGCAACATCTCCATGGACCACAAGATCACAGAATACAAAAATAGTAACCCTGTGTTAACTACAGCTGTGCAACACATACATACGAGACAAAATACAGACATCCTGGTGGCAACACAATAATATCTAATCAACACCTTACTTTTGAGTGCAAAGGCATTTGTGACAGGTGCCATACATGGAACACCCGTGGTGGGACACCACATACTACCCCACTTGAGAAAAGCCGTCACAGCATAACACCTGGAGGAGAAAAAGACTGGTCAAAAAAGTTAAGGCACAGCAAGGGTTATATTGTGGAAATAAACATAAAAATACACAGATACTCAGACCTGTGATTGTACCTGGTAGATGGTGTGACTCTCCGCCAGGGTAGAAGAATGAACCAAGCTACGAAGTGGGCTGTGGGACTGCTGGTAATATGACGGTCACGCCAGGACGGGAAGATCCAGCAGCACTGGCTTGTCTGGAGGGCGATACGCACCTGCGCCTTCGCCAGCAGGGGTCACCAGGAGTAGCTCCTGCAGGCTGTTCTAGGACCTCTGGCTCTGAGAGCTACTGGGGAAGAGACTGTGGCCCCAAAAAGTTCCGAAGACTTGTGGGCATCCTCGCTGGAGGTTGAGCTCCAGGTGCCGGGACAAGGTCGTCTTCGCTGTCACTGGAGCTGGTCTTAGACTCTGGTTGGGACCAGGTTTCGGGGCCACGTTGCAGCGGGGAGAGAGAGGAGGGCGTCTGCCCGTATTCTCCTCAACCGTCTTCCTGGAAGAGATGAATGTGTCCACCTACTGTTCGTATTGCATCTGAGGGCGGAGTCATCACTTCCAGTTAAGCGCAGGGGACGTAAATGGGCACTGGCCTCCTCCAAAATGGCAGCACCGGAAACTTTTGCAGGAATGTGTCTCATCATCAGGGGTCTTCCCGGAAACAGTCCCATGTCCTTAAGTTCTGCTAGGGGTGGTGCTGAGTTTTTGCGGGCTTTGCAGGATTTTCCCAGCGCTTGTGCGGGTGGCTTTTTGAAAGTGGGGCATAGCCAGAAAATACAGGTTACAGTCCCGGTTTATTAAGATGGCTCCCCAACTTTTATATGCACAGTCAGGACAGTTATCTTCGGGGAACTTATCCTTTTGGCAATATTAGCATAGATGGTCAGACTACTGTAATCACAGTTACCTTAAAATGCACCAGAATGAATGAATGAACGGACATGCATCTTACACAATACTTGAAAAATCGGCCAGCGACAAGGTTTGAATCCTGTTTGTGAAGCCAGTTCTGTGCTAACGCCTGGTGTTGCAGTACTCGGTCCAGTGATGGTGTTGTTGTGACGCCAGTGCTAGCGATTTCCCTATTATGTTCCAATACTCGCAACCGAGTGGGACTTCAGGGGCTAAGTACCAGGGTGGTTTGGTGCTCTCCCCCACTGGGAGGCACCCCCTTGGCATAGGCTTCCCTACCCTGGAGGGATATCTGGCTATTCCCGTGTTTTGAGACTCGTAACTGAGACTCCACGGACCCTTCTTTGCACAATGCTAGTTCAGCACTCAGGTTAGGTGGTATACCTGCTTTTAAGTTAGGGCCTGCTGTACTGTTCCCCAATGGTTGGTGACCTGCCGGGTTGTGTTGTGTCCCTTGTGCTCTTGTCACAGTGTTCCAGGAGTGGAGAGATGACCCACCTGGACTGTCGATACCCCCACCCACAGAAAGGGGAAAATGACCCAAAAAGTATATAGCTGACAGGGGTAGGTGCTGGTGCAATGATGACTAAGTCCCAGTAAAATAAATAAAATGCCTTTACTAGCAGTCTCTTATAATACAGGATATGCTGGCAATAGAATCTTTCTATTCTTCTTTTGGTACAGACCTGTGTTCACTAGATCTGTGCTGGATAGAGATGAGCGAACCTCGAGCATGCTGGAGTTCATGGAACCCGAGCAATAAACATTTGACTAGCGGGGGCTGCTGAAGTTGGATAAAGCTCTAAGGTTGTCTGGAACAACATGGATACAGCCAATGACTATATCCATGTTTTCCACATAGGCTTAGGGCTTTATCCAAGTTCAGCAGCCCACTGCTAATCACATGCCAAACGATCAGGTTTCGGATGAACTCGAGCATGCTCGAGGTTCGCTCCTCTCTAGTGCTGAAGATACTTTAAGTGCTGAGGCGTTGGTGTAGCTTAGTGTTAAGCAGTGAAGAGAAGAGGAGTTTGTTGTGAGAGCCCCAACCCAGGGTATTAGTGTGCTCTGCCAGAACTTCAGAGAGAAGGATACTTGTGCCCATGTCTCCTATCCTCTCCATACATCTCTACCCTAATCTCCTGATACCTCCTCACATACTATCCTCTCCATACATCTCTACCCTAATCTCCTGATACCTCCTCACATACTGTCCTGTCCTCTCCATACATCTCTACCCTAATCTCCTGATACCTCCTCACATACTGTCCTCTCCATACATCTCTACCCTAATCTCCTGATACCTCCTCCAATACTGTCCTCTCCTATCCAAACATCTTCTACCCTAATCTCCTGATACCTCCTCACATACTGTCCTCTCCATACATCTCTACCCTAATCTCCTGATACCTCCTCACATACTGTCCTCTCCTCTCCATACATCTCTACCCTAATCTCCTGATACCTCCTCAACATACTGTCCTCTCCTCTCCATACATCTCTACCCTAATCTCCTGATACCTCCTCACATACTGTCCTGTCCTCTCCATACATCTCTACCCTAATCTCCTGATACCTCCTCACATACTGTCCTCTCCATACATCTCTACCCTAATCTCCTGATACCTCCTCACATACTGTCCTCTCCTCTCCATACATCTCTACCCTAATCCCCTGATACCTCCTCACATACTGTCCTCTCCTCTCCATACATCTCTACCCTAATCTCCTGATACCTCCTCACATACTGTCCTCTCCTCTCCATACATCTCTACCCTAATCTCCTGATACCTCCTCACATACTGTCCTCTCCATACATCTCTACCCTAATCTCCTGATACCTCCTCACATTACTGTCCTCTCCTCTCCATACATCTCTACCCTAATCTCCTGATACCTCCTCACATACTGTCCTCTCCATACATCCCTACCCTAATCTCCTGATACCTCCTCACATACTGTCCTCTCCATACATCTCTACCCTAATCTCCTGATACCTCCTCACATACTGTCCTCTCCATACATCTCTACCCTAATCTCCTGATACCTCCTCACATACTGTCCTCTCCTCTCCATACATCTCTACCCTAATCTCCTGATACATCCTCACATACTGTCCTCTCCTCCCCATACATCTCTACCCTAATCCTCCTGATACCTCCTCACATACTGTCCTCTCCATACATCTCTACCCTAATCTCCTGATACCTCCTCACATACTGTCCTCTCCTCTCCATACATCTCTACCCTAATCTCCTGATACCTCCTCACATACTGTCCTCTCCATACATCTCTACCCTAATCTCCTGATACCTCCTCACATACTGTCCTCTCCTCTCCATACATCTCTACCCTAATCTCTACCCTAATCTCCTGATACCTCCTCACATACTGTCCTGTCCTCTCCATACATCTCTACCCTAATCTCCTGATACCTCCTCACATACTGTCCTGTCCTCTCCATACAGCTCTACCCTAATCTCCTGATACCTCCTCACATACTGTCCTCTCCTCTCCATACATCTCTACCCTAATCTCCTGATACCTCCTCACATACTGTCCTCTCCATACATCTCTACCCTAATCTCCTGATACCTCCTCACATACTGTCCTGTCCTCTCCATACATCTCTACCCTAATCTCCTGATACCTCCTCACATACTGTCCTCTCCTCTCCATACATCTCTACCCTAAATCTCCTGATACCTCCTCACATACTGTCCTCTCCTCTCCATACATCTCTACCCTAATCTCCTGATACCTCCTCACATACTGTCCTCTCCTCTCCATACATCTCTACCCTAATCTCCTGATACCTCCTCACATACTGTCCTCTCCATACATCTCTACCCTAATCTCCTGATACCTCCTCACATACTGTCCTCTCCTCTCCATACATCTCTACCCTAATCTCCTGATACCTCCTCACATACTGTCCTCTCCATACATCCCTACCCCTAATCTCCTGATACCTCCTCACATACTGTCCTCTCCATACATCTCTACCCTAATCTCCTGATACCTCCTCACATACTGTCCTCTCCATACCATCCCTACCCTAATCTCCTGATACCTCCTCACATACTGTCCTCTCCATACATCTCTACCCTAATCTCCTGATACCTCCTCACATACTGTCCTCTCCATACATCTCTACCCTAATCTCCTGATACCTCCTCACATACTGTCCTCTCCTCTCCATACATCTCTACCCTAATCTCCTGATACCTCCTCACATACTGTCCTCTCCTCCCCATACATCTCTACCCTAATCTCCTGATACCTCCTCACATACTGTCCTCTCCATACATCTCTACCCTAATCTCCTGATACCTCCTCACATACTGTCCTCTCCTCTCCATACATCTCTACCCTAATCTCCTGATACCTCCTCACATACTGTCCCTCTCCATACATCTCTACCTAATCTCCTGATACCTCCTCACATACTGTCCTGTCCTCTCCATACATCTCTACCCTAATCTCCTGATACCTCCTCACATACTGTCCTCTCCTCTCCATACATCTCTACCCTAATCTCCTGATACCTCCTCACATACTGTCCTCTCCTCTCCATACATCTCTACCCTAATCTCCTGATACCTCCTCACATACTGTCCTCTCCTCTCCATACATCTCTACCCTAATCTCCTGATACCTCCTCACATACTGTCCTCTCCATACATCTCTACCCTAATCTCCTGATACCTCCTCACATACTGTCCTCTCCTCTCCATACATCTCTACCCTAATCTCCTGATACCTCCTCACATACTGTCCTGTCCTCTCCATACATCTCTACCCTAATCTCCTGATACCTCCTCACATACTGTCCTCTCCTCTCCATACATCTCTACCCTAATCTCCTGATAGCTCCTCACATACTGTCCTCTCCTCTCCATACATCTCTACCCTAATCTCCTGATACCTCCTCACATACTGTCCTCTCCTCTCCATACATCTCTACCCTAATCTCCTGATACCTCCTCACATACTGTCCTGTCCTCCCCATACATCTCTACCCTAATCTCCTGATACCTCCTCACATACTGTCCTCTCCTCTCCATACATCTCTACCCTAATCTCCTGATATCTCCTCACATACTGTCCTCTCCTCTCCATACATCTCTACCCTAATCTCCTGATACCTCCTCACATACTGTCCTGTCCTCTCCATACATCTCTACCCTAATCTCCTGATACCTCCTCACATACTGTCCTCTCCTCTCCATACATCTCTACCCTAATCTCCTGATAGCTCCTCACATACTGTCCTCTCCATACATCTCTACCCTAATCTCCTGATACCTCGTCACATACTGTCCTCTCCTCTCCATACATCTCTACCCTAATCTCCTGATACCTCTCCTCACATAATCTCCATCCACACCCTGTCCCCTGTCTGTGCCCCCCCACCCACTCCTTACACAAACGTCTCCAAGATTTCTCTTGCTCTTCTCCCATGCTCTGGAACTCACTCCCCAAACTCAGACATTGAAAAGTGTATTTGAAACACGGATCAGGCGTCCTGTATGACAAGAATGGTACTGTGTAATGCAATAAACGTGTCCTCCAGTGTGGCCTTCATGTCTAAACCTTCTCCCCGGGATGGCCCACCACACAACAACCCATTCCGGGACATGGGGCAGGGTAATAAGAAAACCCACCTTTAGAGCTACACAAGAATTGTGAGGTACCGTGAGCATACAGTATACAGGAGCCTCTTCTATGACAAACACATAGAGGTGTAGCTGTTGAGTCTGGATGGTGTCTTGCAGAATTTTAAACTTTTGGAATAAGGTTCACAAGTTTTATTGAATGTTGGATCCATGGTTTTCTTGTTTTTCCTCGATTGCATGCGGCTGGATGTGGATCCGGGTACACATAGGAGGCAGAGGTGCACACTAGTGGTTTCTCAGTACCATACAGTAACTGCTGGCTCCTACAGAATGCTGAGCTTATTATAAGGGCCATGACTAACATGGGATCAAAAGAGCCCAGTCATTACACTTAGTAACTCTGCCTTGTAGTTTCTGATGTCTGTCAGTAGATGGCGGCAAAAAGCTAATAGGGGGAAAGGAGAGAAGTTTTAGGATCCTGCTTATTTTCTTGCATGTGGGTGGAATATAGCCCGGAGTCATAGGAAGAATGGAGCAGTGATGTGTGCACCACAGAGGCAGCCACGGGCAGCCATCCAGCTCAATCACCCATAATGGCGGCACCCTCTCCGTGGACACTGGCCTCCGTTAATGTGGCCAGCATTAAGTCAGATATGGCTAAGTTTGCAGCCATTGATTCTTTCGCTCATGTTAATGCTGCCATTTTTTTTTTGCAGGAGACTGAGAGAATAAGCCCTCCTATTTGTCTCTTGCGGCCAAGCCGTATAGCCGGGGCGCGGTCCTTTTTACCGCATTGGTAGAATGCCAATAGGTATGAAATATGGAGGTGCCTGATTCTAGATGTCCTCATGAAGGGACAAGAACTTTGCGTTATTAACATCTATGGTCCACAGTCCAAGTGGGATTGGAAGTGTCTCTTTATGAGGATCAAGTCCTAACTTTTTAGGGGGCAGGTGGTCTTTGAAGGGGACTTCAATGCTGTCACGAGGCCCCAGGGTAGGGGAGGTTCCAGAGACAAGCTGACTTATGATGGCGTCGCCCTGAATAGTATAGCTAGTGAGGCTCGCCTGGTGGATGTTCACATCCGGCATACACCAGGACACGCGGGATTCACCTATCATAGGGGTAGTTGTAGGTCCAGGATAGACAGGTTTTATTTAAAGGAGGAAGCCTTCTCTTCAGCGGTGTCCGTTGTTGAGGTGGAGTTCTCCGACCACTGTTTAATTTTGTTTTCTCTGAATGTTACAGAGACCCCCCCGGATGGGTAGAGGCTACTGGAAGCTCAATTCGTCTCTCTTGGAAGAAGCGGAAATCAGACAGTCCTTTGAGGATTTTCTTCAGAGCCAGGTACTGTTGCTGGGCCGTTGTAGCAGTAAGTCAGAGTGGTGGGAGATTTGTGAGATTCTTCCGCCAGCTCTCGAGCCTCAGGAGTCTGGACAGGTATCGCCTGTACCAACGCCTGAGGAAGAAACTTGAACGTCTTGTCTCGACTGGAGGTAGTCGTGATGATATCTCCAGAGTGAAAGCCTTGCTACTGAGATGCCAGTGGGACTACGGGAAGTACCGCTCGCCCGACCCTTACAGAAACTGCAAGATGTCAGTGAATAGTAAAATATACACACTTAAGCCCTCTCTGGAGGGTCAGGGGTCCCTTAATACGAATAAACTCCAAACCCACAGGCCGTAGCCCGGGGTAAAAAACCCCTTTAATTATTATCACCCCCCTAGTAAAAGTTAACTTTTATTACGTATCTTTAAAATAAATATGTGAACTTCTTTAAAACCACAACACACCCAGTACTCCTATCACTAGCTAATACTAGATGATATATAGGGATATAACTATCCTCTCTAACTAACTATATCAATCACTATCACAGTCTGCAGTCCTGTATAGAAGGTAACTAGGAGATACTAGCAGACATCCAGTATCTCCTAGTTACCTTCTATACAGGACTGCAGACTGTGATAGTGATTGATATAGTTAGTTAGAGAGGATAGTTATATCCCTATATATCATCTAGTATTAGCTAGTGATAGGAGTACTGGGTGTGTTGTGGTTTTAAAGAAGTTCACATATTTATTTTAAAGATACGTAATAAAAGTTAACTTTTACTAGGGGGGTGATAATAATTAAAGGGTTTTTTTACCCCGGGCTACGGCCTGTGGGTTTGGAGTTTATTTGAATAGTAAAATAGTCTCAGGACTGATGATAGTACAGGATCCCTGAAAAAGTCCAGATCAGGGATCCTAGAGGTCGTCAGGTCTTTACTCGCACCTCTTGGGGAGGAAGGATCTGGAAGCTTTCTTGACTGAAACCCATAGGGCAAAAATGCTATTTAAACAGCTGGTAAAGATTGCACCCCACTGCTTTCGGGGGCTCATCATTACTCTGGGGTGGGTCACTGGAAGGGGTACTCTCTGTGCTTGGATTAGGCAAAAGTGTTTGATCGGGTTAATCACAAGTACCTCTGGTCTGTTCTTCTGAGATATGGGCTGCCGGGGGAAGGGGGGTGGTGGTTGTTAAGACTTTGTATGCAGGGGCAGAAAGTTTCCCACTTGTGAATGGTTGCATTGGCCATTCCTTTAAGGTTGGGTATAGTGTTCAGCAGGGTTGCCCTTTGAGCCCCCTTTGCAATCTACCCATTCCTTAGGACTGATTGGGGACCATTGGCAAGAGTGAGAATGGAGCCGGCGGTGCCGGATTCCACTCTAATTATGTCACCATATTTGCCTCCTCACAAGAGGAATTACAATGGATGATCAGAGGTTGATCACTACTTAGCGGCATCTGGGTCCAAGATCAACCAGGATAAGGGTCCTATTACAGGGCCCAATCATAAAGTGTAAACGAGATTGGAGATCATGTACTAAGCAATTACACAGGCCGACTATCGGGCAGCAAGGGCTGCACAGACATTGTTAGTGATGTCCGTGCTGCCCTTGCCTCTAGTGTAAAATAATAAACTATTACCATGTTCCTCGGTGTCTGCAGCTGGGGGAGTCTTCTGTTCCTGTCTCGGCACTGACAGGCCAGTGATTGGCAGTGCAGAGACTGGACGAGAAGGGAACAGAAGGCAGAGCTGCAGAGACCAGGGAAAGCCAGAGGACATCGGGGAACATGGTAAGCAGTGGCGGATTATAATGTGGGCGGTGTGGGCGGCCGCCTGGGGCCCGAAGCACCAGGGGGCCCATGCCGCCTCCCACATTATTAGTATGCTGCCAATGAGTGATGTGCTGCTGTGTGGTGTGCTATGATCCCTGGCGTCTGCGGAGGGCCCCCCCCCTTTCCCAGATTCCCTGGTGGCTGAGCAGGAACTCCCCCTCCGTCGCGCGGGCCTTGCGGCACTTAGCTCCCCTGCGTTACGCAGGCTGCATACACTACGGCTGTACGCTGCTCCAGGTGGGCGGGACACAGTCACGCAGCGCAGTGTTGTGAAGAAGACGCTGCATGAAGAAAGGAGAGCTGAGGTGGCCGAGTCTGCACCGCACCCATGACGAAGGGGAATGCAGTGCAGAGCAGCCCAGAAAAAACAGCAGCAGCAGCAGACTCCAGAGTGTGAGAGTGACAAGTTATTTTTTTGAGGCAATGGGGGGTGCTGGGCCTGGGAGTCGACCGGAACATGGACCATTGAGGGCTGAGGGGAAGGGGGGCCAGGTGGGACAGCAGAAAACCAGGAGGCATGTTGTTCATTGGGGTGGGGGGCAACAGCAAGGGACCAGGTGGCAATACGTTTATGGGAGGAGGAGGGGCAGGGTGACAGCAAGGGACCAGGTGGCAAAATGTTTATTGGGGGTAACAGCAGAGGATCAGGTGGCAAAATGTTTACTGGGGGTAGCAGCAAGGGACCAGACATTGTTTATTGGGGCCAGCAGGTAGGGGAGGCACAGGCAGTACTTATTGGGGACAGTGGGGGAGGGAGGGGGGGGGGCACAATGTTTTATTGGGGGGCAGCAGGTGGCAATGTTTTATTGGGGGCAATAGGGGGATTTCTATTATGGAGTCAGCAGGCTATCTATTTATATGCAGGGAGCAGCAGCAGCCAAAGGGCATAATACTATTTAGGAGCTGCATAGAGGGGTCCTAATACTATGTGAGGGCATAAATTAGCTTTATATGGCAGAGGGGCAACAGGGGGACCAATACAGATGTGCAATTTGTAAACAGATGAAGATGGTGCGAGAGCATGGAGTCTAAAATGTTTTTCCGGCAGATTCTGCAGATTGGTCTTGGCTGGGAGAAATCCTCCAGGCCGAATGGAGAAGAAAATTCAGTGCGTCTGATCAGAAAGAAGCCCATCTGTGATTGACTTCAGAAGACGTTACCCGTGACTTACTCAGAGAAGATACCCCCTGTGAGTCATTCAGAGAAGACATCTAAAGGTAAGTCACTGCTGTAACTGCAATGTAACATTGGAGAAACCCAGGTGGGCAGACCGTGTGGTTAGCAGTGTCTAAAATGGCCCATTTTAGACACTGCTAGCCACCATGATCTGCTGTGTGTACTCATAGTTCATGCACTTTATTCAGAGCAGTGGGTTTAGGGCCTAGCAATTATTGGCTTTACCTATGTGATATTGTTAATATCACATAGGTAACATTTATTCATTTAACATTTATACAACTTTGTAATGTGTGGTATTTACGCGAATGGCCGCCTTCCCCGTGTTCCCCCACCCCCGGAAGTGTGGTACAGTATACTCACCGCATTGCTGTCCCAAGATGGCAGCCCGGGTCAACAGTATATTGCACCACATTTCCGGGGGTGGGGGGGAACACGGGGAAGGCGGCCATTCAAAGTTAATAGTTTACTATAAAGAAACTATTGTATTTCTTTTCTAGTCGGTGTCGGTTGTGGATGGACGGCGGTGGGGGCCCAGGTTGGGTGGACAGCCCGGGGCCCAGGGTACATTTAATCTGCCACTGATGGTAAGGTAAGTAAATAGCTTATCATTTTATTCTACAATCATCAGCTGGTGGCAGCACATCGCTATTACACTAAGCCATGCCTGCCCAATGATTTTAGTTCAGGGCCTAAATAAACTATCATCACCTGATAGCTGTCTCTATTACACAGAGCGATAATCAGCCAGATCGGCCTGAAGTAAGAGGGCCCTAAGTGTGAGAGTCTCTGGCTGGGAGGTGGAGATGTTGGATTTGATCTCTCGGACACCCTTCCAGAGCCCCAGGAGTCTGCAGAAGTCCTCAACATCCAATTTGGCCAAGGGGATTACCCCAAACAAAACTGGGACAGCAGGCTTAAGATCGCCGCTCAGAGGGTGGATCAGTGGAAGGGTTGGTCTCTGACCCTCAGGGAAAGGGTTAACCTGAACAGCACCTTCCTGCTCCCTTTGCTGATATATCTGGGCAGTGTTTGCATTTTGCCAGAGCCGCTCTGGACTCGGGTCTACAGTGTGTTCTTCCAGCTGTTATGTTGGAATAGACTGACCTAGTCAGGAGGGAGGTTACTTACCGTACGAGGTCATTCGTTGGTGGGGTTTGGGGATGTGGGAGATTAGGACTCTGTCGAGGAAATTCCTTGACAATAGGGTCCTGTTATCCCATTTCCAAAAACCGTTGGCGCTCAAGGATTGCCCAAGCCGGGATCTGGAGGTTGGTTTGGGCCTATTGAATTCCATCAGGATCCCCTTGAAGTTTTGGGACTTGGCTTGGCGCTGCTTCCATGGGAAACTGTATGTGAGGGATAATCTGAAGTGCAGGAGCTCTGAGGATCGGGATGTCCCCGGGAGGAGTGTGCAGGAGCTCTGAGGATCGGGGATGTCCCCGGGAGGAATGTGCAGGAGCTCTGAGGATCGGGGATGTCCCCGGGAGGAGTGTGCAGGAGCTCTGAGGATCGGGGATGTCCCCGGAGGAGTGTGCAGGAGCTCTGAGGATCGGGGATGTCCCCGGGAGGAGTGTGCAGGAGCTCTGAGGATCGGGGATGTCCCCGGGAGGAGTGTGCAGGAGCTCTGAGGATCGGGGATGTCCCCGGGAGGAGTGTGCAGGAGCTCTGAGGATCGGGGATGTCCCCGGGAGGAGTGTGCAGGAGCTCTGAGGATCGGGGATGCCCCCGGGGGAGTGTGCAGGAGCTCTGAGGATCGGGGATGTCCCCCGGAGGAGTGTGGAGGCATGCTGGAAAGCATGGAGCATTTTCTGCTTCATTGTCCCTATAATACAGAGGTTTACAACAGGGTGGGCGCTTCCATCGGGTGGCCCAGGTTGGCCCAGGGTCTCTCCTATGCGGAATGGGCCTATGGAGCATTCAGAAACCTTGGTGGGGGGACCGGAGCACTTTATTCCTAGTCAGCATAGTGGTCTGGTGTTTAGTTTATTAATATGTTATTGTTAGTAAAAAAAATAATAATAATTGTAAAATTGTATATAGGTTGTTGTTTGTGTGGAGGTATGAGTGTGGGGATGGACCAGTGTTTTACCCTTATGTGATAGTGTGTTTGATTACGTTTTGTTGATTTTCCATATCTATTGTTTTGCTCTGATAAGATACGTTATGTTCATTCCTCTATTTATTTATTGTTCAGATAAGATATGTTACGTTCATTCCTGTATTTATTTATTGTTTTGTTCAGATAAGATATGTTACGTTCATTCCTGTATTTATTTATTGTTTTGTTCTGATAAGATACGTTATGTTCCTTCCTGTATTTATTTATTATGTTTAAAATATTAAGAAATACAGGATAAGTGATGTATATGCACAGCAGGCTGTTGCATGGATATTGGAGTTGAATGGGACTGTTGTCAGACCAACAGTAGTTATGTTGCCACGTTACATATGCCATATATGCCCCATTCTGTCCTCTGCCCCTGTGCCATCATGTAGCAGGGCTGCAATACCCATCATGCGGCACACCAAGGGTTAAGGCACCAACTCCGCTGTCCAGATGTTGTTCTGCACCAATCAGGAGCAGTCAGGAGGAGTCTGCATGTTCCTGTCTCTCTGCCACAGAAAACTCAGCTGTTCCTGGAGCTGCAGTTCTTTCCCGTACCTCTCTTCAGAGCTGCAGTTCTCTCAGAGCCCTCCTGCCCCTCTATGCCTCTACCCAGTGCACCCCATGATTACTGCCCCCTAATCACTGTTCCCCTGCTCCTTCCACGTCTTGTTACTGCTTCCCTGGATCTTATGGTTTGGGAACCTGCTGTTTACTGCTGAGCGGAATCATCAGTGTGCACAGAGCCAGGTACAGTGCCAGCGGTGTGTGATGTGTGCAGCTGCGGGGAGCCCTGTGTGATCCCTACACTAACCAATCCCCCCGGGTGCCCTGTGTGATCCCTACAGTAACCAATCCCCCCGGGTGCCCTGTGTGATCCCTACACTAACCAATCCCCCCGGGTGCCCTGTGTGATCCCTACACTAACCAATCCCCCCGGGTGCCCTGTGTGATCCCTACAGTAACCAATCTCCCCGGGTGCCCTGTGTGATCCCTATAGTAACCAATCCTCCCGTAGTGCCCTGTGTGATGCCTACAGTAACCAATCCTCCCATAGTGCCCTGTGTGATCCCTACAGTAACCAATCCCCCCGGGTGCCCTGTGTGATCCCTACAGTAACCAATCCCCCCGGGTGCCCTGTGGGATCCCTACAGTAGCCAATCCTCCCGTAGAGCCCTTTGTGATTCCTACAGCAACCAATCCTCTCATAGTGCCCTGTGTGATCCCTACAGTAGCCAATCCTCCCGTAGAGCCATTTGTGATCCCTACAGTAACCAATCCCCTCGGGTGCCCTGTGTGATCCCTACAGTAGCCAATCCTCCCGTAGTGCCCAGTGTGATCCCTACAGTAACCAATCCCCTCGGGTGCCCTGTGTGATCCCTACAGTAACCAATCCCCCCGGGTGCCCTGTGGGATCCCTACAGTAGCCAATCCTCCCGTAGAGCCCTTTGTGATTCCTACAGCAACCAATACTCTCATAGTGCCCTGTGTGATCCCTACAGTAACCAATCCTCCCGTAGAGCCATTTGTGATCCCTACAGTAACCAATCCCCTCGGGTGCCCTGTGTGATCCCTACAGTAGCCAATCCTCCCGTAGTGCCCAGTGTGATCCCTACAGTAACCAATCCCCCCGGGTGCCCTGTGTGATTCCTACAGTAACCAATCCCCCCGGGTGCCCTGTGTGATTCTTACAGTAACCAATCCTCCCGTAGTGCCCTGTGTGATCCCTCCAGTAACCAATCCCCCCGGGTGCCCTGTGTGATCCCTACAGTAACCAATCCCCCCGGGTGCCCTGTGTGATCCCTACACTAACCAATCCCCCCGGGTGCCCTGTGTGATCCCTACACTAACCAATCCCCTCGGGTGCCCTGTGTGATCCCTACACTAACCAATCCCCCCGGGTGCCCTGTGTGATCCCTACACTAACCAATCCCCCCGGGTGCCCTGTGTGATCCCTACAGTAACCAATCCCCCCGGGTGCCCTGTGTGATCCCTATAGTAACCAATCCTCCCGTAGTGCCCTGTGTGATCCCTACAGTAACCAATCCCCCCGGGTGCTCTGTGTGATCCCTACAGTAGCCAATCCTCCCGTAGAGCCATTTGTGATTCCTACAGTAACCAATCCTCTCTTAGTGCCCTGTGTGATCCCTCCAGTAACCAATCCCCCCGGGTGCCCTGTGTGATCCCTCCAGTAACCAATCCCCCCGGGTGCCCTGTGTGATCCCTCCAGTAACCAATCCCCCCGGGTGCCCTGTGTGATCCCTACAGTAACCAATCCCCCCGGGTGCCCTGTGTGATCCCTACAGTAACCAATCCCCCCGGGTGCCCTGTGTGATCCCTCCAGTAACCAATCCCCCCGGGTGCCCTGCGTGATCCCTACAGTAACCAATCCCCCCGGGTGCCCTGTGTGATCCCTACACTAACCAATCCCCCCGGGTGCCCTGTGTGATCCCTACACTAACCAATCCCCCCGGGTGCCCTGTGTGATCCCTACAGTAACCAATCCCCCCGGGTGCCCTGTGTGATCCCTACAGTAACCAATCCCCCCGGGTGCCCTGTGTGAGCCCTCCAGTAACCAATCCCCCCAGGTGCCCTGTGTGATCCCTACAGTAACCAATCCCCCCGGGTGCCCTGTGTGATCCCTACACTAACCAATCCCCCCGGGTGCCCTGTGTGATCCCTACAGTAACCAATCCCCCCGGGTGCCCTATGTGATCCCTACAGTAACCAATCCCCCCGGGTGCCCTGTGTGATCCCTCCAGTAACCAATCCCCCCAGGTGCCCTGTGTGATCCCTACAGTAGCCAATCCTCCCTTAGAGCCCTTTGTGATTCCTACAGTAACTCATCTCCTGTGGTGCCCCGTCTGATCCCCACAGCAACCCATCACTTATGGGCCGATTTACTAACACTGGCGCCCCAATTCTTGCTCATAGTCCACCATAATGACGTCCGGCCCATCTATGATCGGTTTTCAGGCAACGTCCAGAGTATATGTCCCATACTGGCTGAGCGGTGTGCTGCCCTATACTGTGGCGTTCCTGTGCCGGCTCATTAGACTGGCACAGACCACTACAGGCCATGCCTGGGCATACAGGAGTGAGAATGCGCCATTGTTTCCCACTAAAATCGGTATACGGTGAGACTCCAGCATGTCTCTGTGGTACATCCTGACTTATATCCTCCAGGTTTCAGGGCACTTAGAGGGGCTGTCCAGGTTAGCAAATCTTATTACCGAGTCAGTAGAGCAAGTCCCATTCTTAGGATCTTCATGTATTGGTGTGAAGAGTTACTGTAAAGAGCGCCTCCCCCTCTGGAGGACCTGTCCTGTATACGCATGGATGCTGTAATGCTTCATTTCCCCTGTGGTGGCGCTGCAGGGAATGTATTACCCACTGCCAGGTTACAGATGAGGACAGGGGCTCAGGCAAGGGGTCACTTCTTACTTTTGGACAATTCCTTTAAGGCAATTGTCGTCTACCAGCTAACATAGCAGATATATCACAGCAGCACAGAGGATTACGGTACACCATTGCTGTGATATGAAGTGCAGTAACGGTCTTCCCATCCGCTGCCTCTAGTCCTAATTTACAGCAGGTGTGAACAGTGTCTGATCCCAGCAGGTTCTCTGACACCTGAGTATATGGCCAGAGGCGCCATCTGACCTTATATCGCTTCTCTCTCCAAACCTCGCAGCTAAATATAGATGGTGTCGTGTAAACATTATAATGTATCTGCTGGGGGGGCATCCTTTATACGGCCCTGACAGCAGGAAATGTCAGTACAGGGCGGCACCGGACATTATATGATACACAAAATAAATTATTCCCTGTTATCAGCCACACCATGATGGAATACAGGAGGTAAAGAAACATCCATATATGTGACTGATATCAGCCGCTCCTCTTATAACGCTCCAGTACTGATATATCCTCCTATTACATCCTATGTGACTGATATCAGCCGCTCCTCTTATAACGCTCCAGTACTGATATAACCTCCTATTACATCATATGTGACTGATATCAGCCGCTCCTCTTATAACGCTCCATACTGATATATCCTCCTATTACATCCTATGTGACTGATATCAGCCGCTCCTCTTATAACGCTCCAGCCACTGATATAACCTCCTATTACATCCTATGTGACTGATATCAGCCGCTCCTCTTATAACGCTCCAGTACTGATATAACCTCCTATTACATCATATGTGACTGATATCAGCCGCTCCTCTTATAACGCTCCAGTACTGATATAACCTCCTATTACATCCTATGTGACTGATATCAGCCGCTCCTCTTATAACGCTCCAGTACTGATATAACCTCCTATTACATCCTATGTGACTGATATCAGCCGCTCCTCTTATAACGCTCCAGTACTGATATATCCTCCTATTACATCCTATGTGACTGATATCAGCCGCTCCTCTTATAACGCTCCAGTACTGATATATCCTCCTATTACATCCTATATGACTGATATCAGCCGCTCCTCTTATAACGCTCCAGTACTGATATATCCTCCTATTACATCCTATGTGACTGATATCAGCCGCTCCTCTTATAACGCTCCAGTACTGATATAACCTCCTATTACATCCTATGTGACTGATATCAGCCGCGCCTCTTATAACGCTCCAGTACTGATATAACCTCCTATTACATCCTATGTGACTGATATCAGCCGCTCCTCTTATAACGCTCCAGTACTGATATATCCTCCTATTACATCCTATATGACTGATATCAGCCGCTCCTCTTATAACGCTCCAGTACTGATATATCCTCTTATTACATCCTATGTGACTGATATCAGCCGCTCCTCTTATAACGCTCCAGTACTGATATTACCAGGGGCGGTCTTGGCATTTCTGGGGCCACAAGCGAAGTTATGTCTGGGCCCCCCCCCCCCTCGACACGCACTCCACAACAATAGACCGCTGTGTGCTGCCCCCAGTAGTATATACCCCTTGTGCGCAGCTGCCAGTAGTATATACCCCTTGTGTGCTGCCCCCAGTAGTATATACCCTTGTGTGCTTCCCCCAGTAGTGTATAGAAGCCTGTGTGTTCCCCTAGTTATATATAGCCCCCCTTGTGCTCCCCCCAAAAGTATATAGACCCCCTGTGTGCTGTCCCAGTTGTATATAAACCCCCTGTGTTCTGCCCAGTCGTAATATACCCTGTGTGCTGCCCCCAGTTGCATATACCCCCTGTGTGCTCCCCCACTAGTATATAGACCCCCTGTGTGCTCCCCCACTTATATATAGCTCCCCTGTGTGCTCCCCCACTTGGATATTAGACCTCCGGTGTGCTCCCCCACTTGGATATAGACCCTGTGTGCTCCTCCAGTAGTATATAAACCCCCTGTGTGGTTCCCCCAGTAGTATATAGACCCCCTTTGTGCTCCACCAGTATATAGATCCCGGGGCGCTCCCCCAGTAGTATAATAGACCACTGTGTGCTCCTCCAGCAGTATATAGACCCCTTGTGTGCTTCCCCCAGTTATATATAGACCCCCTGTTTGCTCCCCCAGTATATATATACCCCCTGTGTGCTCCCAGTTATATATAGACCCCCTGTGTGCTCCCCGTTATATATAGACCCCCTGTTGTGCTGTCCCCAGTAGTATATAGACCCCCTGTGTGGCCCACCAGTAGTATATAGACACCTCTGTGTCTTCCCCAGTATATTAGACCCCCTGTGTGCCCCGCCAGTAGTATAATAGACCCCTTGTGTGCTTCCCCCAGTTATATATAGACCCCCCTGTTTGCTCCCCCATTATATATAGACCCCCTGTGTGCTCCCCCAGTTATATATAGACCCCCTGTGTGCTCCCCGTTATATATACCCCCTGTGTGCTGTCCCCAGTAGTATATAGACCCCCTGTGTGGCCCACCAGTAGTATATAGACCCTCTGTGTCTTCCCCCAGTAGTATATAGACCCCCTGTGTGCTCCTCCAGTAGTATATAGACCCCCTGTGTGCTTCCCCAGTAGTATAAAGACCCCTGTGTGCCCCCCCAGTTTATATATAGATAGCCCCCTGTGTGCTGCCTCAGCAGTATATAGACCACCCTGTGTGCCCCACCAGTAGTATATAGACACCTGTTTCCCCCATAGTATATAGACCCCCTGTGTGCCCACCAGTATATTAGACCCCCGTGTGCCCCACCATAGTATATGACCCCCCGTGTGCCCCACCAGTATATATAGACCCATGTGTGTTCCCCATAGTATAGAGACCCCCTGTTGCTACCCTAGTAGTATATAGACCCCCTGTGTGCTCCCACAGTAGTATATAGCCCCCCTGTGTGCTCCCCCACTTGGATTATAGACCTCCTGTGTGTATATAGACCCCATTCTGCTGCCCCAATTAGTATATAAACCCCCTGTGTGCTGACCCAGTAGTATATCGACCCCTCTGTGAAGCGCCAGTAGTCTAAAAGCCCCCTGTGTGCTCCCCCAGTTTATTTAGGCTCCCTGTGTCTTCCCCGTTATATAGCCCCCGTGTGCTCCCCCAATTTATATTGACCCCCGCTGTGTGCTCCCCCTCCCATATATAGTATATAACTCATAAAACAAACACTTATACTCACCTGGGTCCGGGCGTCTCCTCTTCTCTTCAACTCTTGCGGCCGCAAGGGTTTTTCCCTGCGGTCAAAGAGAGGCCGCCTCCCCTTGTCTGGCGCAATGCCCAGTAATGTCACTGGAGCACCCGGCCCCACAGGACAGAGCGGCCACTTGTGACTGCAGGGAAACATTTCACAAGAGTGACTACAGGAAGGAGCCAATAGCTCCCGCCCTGTCAGTGCTGCTGCATGTAACTGTGACGCTTGGTGCCAAGACCGCTACTGGATATTACCTCCTATTAAATCCTATGTGACTGATATCAGCCGCTCCTCTTATAACGCTCCAGCACTGATATAACCTCCTATTACAATACATTATGTGACTGATATCAGCCGCTCCTCTTATAACGCTCCAGTACTGATATAACCTCCTATTACATATGTGACTGATATCAGCCGCTCCTCTTATAACGCTCCAGTACTGATATAACCTCCTATTACATATGTGACTGATATCAGCCGCTCCTCTTATAACGCTCCAGTACTGATATAACCTCCAGACATTACATCATATGTGACTGATATCAGCTGCTCCTCTTATATCGCTCCAGTACTGATATATCCTCCTATTACATATGTGACTGATATCAGCGGCTCCTCTTATAACGCTCCAGTACTGATATAACCTCCAGACATTACATCATATGTTACTGATATCAGCCGCTCCTCTTATAACGCTCCAGTACTGATATAACCTCCTATTACTATGTGACTGATATCAGCTGCTCCTCTTATAACCGCTCCAGTACTGATATATCCTCCAGACATTACATCATATGTTAGATATCGAGCCGCTCCTCTTATAACGCTCCGTACTGATATATCCTACTATTCCATCCGTATGTGACGATGATCAGCCGCTCCTCTTATAACGCTCCAGTACTGATATATCCTCCTATTACATCATATGTGACTGATATCAGCCGCTCCTCTTATAACGCTCCAGTACTGATATAACCTCCTATTACATCATATGTGACTAATATCAGCCGCTCCTCTTATAACGCTCCAGTACTGATATATCCTCCAGACATTACATCATATGTGACTGATATCAGCCGCTCCTCTTATAACGCTCCAGTACTGATATAACCTCCAGACATTACATCATATGTGACTGATATCCTGCTCTCCTTATACGCTCCAGTACTGATACATAACCTCTATAGACACATTATACTCTCCTGGATACATACACTGTGCTGTAGGGATCACTTTCTGTCGTGCTCTCCTCCTTGCCCTCAGGATAAGACGCAGTGGCTGTCATGTGGGCGCCTGTCAAGTCTGATACCCAAACGTGCTGTCAGGATGCTGCCGGTGAGTCAGGGCAGAGCTGGCGCCAGGACTGGCACGTCTGGGCACAGAAGCTTTACCTAGCATCCTCAGGGAACATGGCCGGAGGTGGTGGTTGCTGTGCTTTCTGCGCCATATTTCAGGCAAGTACCCACCATATAATTGCCACCCCAAGAGATGCCCATAGCGCGTTGTGAGCTATTACAGGGGGCGGCTTCTTCCAGCAGAGAAGGGGTTAATGATACCACCCTGGAATCTCCCAAAGATCCGAAAACTTATGGTACTTTTACATGGAGCGATAATTCGCCCGATTGCACAATTAACGATTTTGAATGAACATTTTCTTTTTTTTTTAAACGATCAGCGTTTAGACGGAACGATACATCGTACAGAAAAATCATTATGCGATCGTTTTGCGATTGCTTAAGCCTATCTCGCACATAGGTGAAATGGTTGAAATGTTTACACGGAACGATCTGCAAATTTTTTGCGACGATCACTACAATTTAGAACTTGTTGAAAGATCAAAATGAATGATTTCTCGCTGGTCGCTTGATCGTTCGCTGGCTTTACACGTACGATTTTATCGTTTGAATTCGATTGTTTCGTGCAAATTCGAATGATAAATCGTTCCATGTAACCCCAATAAGGCCCTATCACTCAGTGTAATAAAGACAATGATCAATGAAAACCATCATCATCTGATCATGTCGTTTCATCGAGCCTGAAAATCATCGTCCACTGGGTGCACATGGCTCCGTGTAATAGTGACACA
>NW_027209328.1:0-27227 GCF_027789765.1 Dendropsophus ebraccatus
AGGGCAAGTTTTGTGTGTGTGGGAGCTCTTTCAGTGCTGTGCGAATGGGGAGCACGTGCAGCATGAGTGCTCCTAGTCTGTCCACATTCTGTTTGCTGCAGCTATGGTGAGTGCCAATACCTTATCCAGACTTGTGCTGTTTGGGGGCAGCTCCCTCCGCCGGCGGTGCTGGCCGGGTTCTGGTGTGGTGTTTTTGGGTCTGGTCCTGTGGCATGGGGGTGTCGCAGGGCCGTTGCCATGGCCTCCTTCCCTGTGCTGGTGCACGCTGCGGGGTGTGGTCGCTGACAAATGGCACAGTGTGGACTTAGTGTAGGGACCCATGTGTATCAGATACCGGCACGAGTGATACATGGGGCAGTTGTGGCTTGATCAATTCATACACAAATTCTGATGTTTTTTATGCAGCGAGCGAGGCACTAGTATCAGCCATAGGTGTGAGGTGCAGCCCTCATTTTCTTCTCCTGTATTGCAATTTATATTGGCTTGGTTGCCTGCATTCAAAAAATCATATATTGTATATGTGTAATGGCTCTCCCTATTTAACCATTTAGGCAGGCTAGAAGCTTTGTGTCTTGGGGCTTTTTTGCTCGTCATGGCAGCCAGGGGGCCTTTTGAGTTTCAAGTGTTGCACACAGTCACGAGTCTCCCGGGCTGTAATGTAATTTATTGCAGCAGGCGTCAGCAGTGACACTAGATTAGATTAGTAACTTTGACATGTCTGAACGACAAGGTTTTCTCTAATGACAGTAGTGCCTTTTAGTGACTGCTATGAAAGTAGTACTTTGCTAGTGAAACACCCTTGTAGGGTAACAGATATATTTATTATTTTTTTAAATGCCCCCCCTAATAGAAGTTTAAACCGACCAACATTATCCCACTTTTGCAAAAAAAAAAATCTCTAAAACCCCCCAAAAAAAAAAAAACATAATGGTATCGCAGCATGCAGAAATGTCCAACTTATAAAAATATAATATCCAACAATACAGACAAAAATCCATCACTCACCATAACCAACGCTGTGGTAAGGTTTATTTAGAACACTTATAGGCGTTAGCATGGAGGTGACTAGCAGTCCTGTTCAGGAGTGGCATATTCCACTCCATGCTACAGCTATATGTCTAAATAAACCTTACACAGCTGGTTTATTTGGTGAGTGAATGAATTTTTTGTTTCTTTCTATTTGTTGGATTTTTAAAGAGACTCTGTCAGTAGGTTTATGGTGTTCCTATCTCAGAGTGTAGCAAAAACTATTGCAGAGAGGCTGAACAAATGATGTATCACTTACACTGTTCTCTGCAGCTTTCTAATCCATGCTGTATATTGAAGCAGTCAATTGTCAATCAAACTGGAGGGTGGAGGGAGGGGTGTGGCAAGAATCCTATTTCTCCTGCACATTAGGAAAAAGGCTGATCAAGTGAGTACCGACGTGTCAGATGTGCAATTGGCTTGCTCCTCATTCCCTACATGAACTACCAGTGCTATAACATGCGCACAAACATGATGCAAAAGGCAGCTACGGAGGGTCTGCTGTTGCCACCACTCCTATTACATGGAGTGACGGCCAGCAGTAGGTCGCAATCATTTCTGTTTTTTTCCACAACCATATTGAAAGACAAGGATCAGCCGACATCATGCGTGGTTGGCTGATTGTTGCCTTTAGGGTCCATGTTACACAGAAAGATTATCTGCCAAAGATTTGAAGCCAAAGCCAGAAAACAGACTATAAAAGAGATCGGGTCAAAAAAAACCCTGAGTTTCTCCTCTTTTTAAATCCATTCCTGGCTTGGGATTCAAATCTTTGGCAGATAATCTGTCAGATAATCGTTCATTGTAAATGACCCTTAACAGGAGCTATTGCACCAAGCAATTATTGGCCGTAACGGTCATGGCCATACAGCCGATAATAGCTCCGTGTAATAGGGCCGTGTGGCAGACTTTAATTACAGAGAGCTGACCCTTTATTAATGCTATGCAGATAGCATAGCTTGGTCAGTTATAAGCAATCAAAGGATTGGTCCCCTAGAGTGACAACAATCATGTTCGGAGTGGGTGGCATATCATTATTTGTGCTTTGAATGCATGGGCTTTGTCACTGTCTGTAGTTCTTTCCCGTTTTTTTTGGATGGTTTGCAGCACTGTCCAAAGATTGTGGCGAACTTCAAGCAAAACCACAAGAAAGAGAATAGGCAGCATCTTTTAAAAAAAAATTGGAGTCTTTGAGTGTCATAACTCTTTTGCTTGTTCTTCAAACAAAAATTCTAGAAAGTCATAAAATGCAGTGTCAGAAAGTTCATGCAAATGAAAGCATTGATTTGTTGACAGGCATCCACTTTAATTAAATGATTCAGACAGTCTTGCCCCTAATAGGAATCAATTTGAGTGAACCCCAACTTGTGTCTGTAAGTTCTTTAAAAAAAAGCGTGGCCTTTAATGGCAAATACCGATTTCCTGTTCAAATGTACAGATGACTTGTCCAACTAATTATTGTGTTTTTCCTCCTATCTTTCAGAGTGTCCTTTATTTCTGGAAGCCACACACCGGGTCTGAGGAGTGGGTTCAGCAGCCAGTATAGGTGAAACCTTCAGTGTGAACACAGCTACATTATACGAAGCGGTGAGTACAACTGGCACTTGCACTGTGCTGCCATATTTTTTCTCGGTCTGTTTCTTTAAAGGATTATCACAGCGCTACAAAAGCATGCCACTTTCTTCTTCTTCAGAGAAAATCAGCACCGGATCTTATCGATCCAGTTCTGGGGATGAGTGGTGTTTGCAATTAAGCTCCATTCCTACTTCAGTGGAACCGAGTTACAAAATCTGCACCCAACCTGGAGACAAGAGTGATGCTTTCTATGGAAGAAAGTGGCCATGTTTTTGTAGTCCTGATAACCTCTTTAACTTTTTCGGAAGTGGAGTTGGATGGTCTGTAACTCAATATTGTTTGTTGTTTGTTTTTCTGCCAGAGGAGTGGCTATTTCTGGAAGCCACACACCTGAGGAGTGGGGTCAGCAGCCAGTAGAGGTGAAGAGCTCATCAGCGTAGACTACACTAACTACAGAGAGTAACAACTGGAGCGGTGAGTACACTTGCAATTTGCACGGTGCTGCCAATCTACCCAGCCCTCTTTAAAGGGGTTCTCCAGTGCTACAAAAACATGGCCACTTTCTTTCAGAGACAACCGACTCTTGTCTTCAAAATTCAGGTGCGGTTTGCAATTAAGCGCCGATTCCCTTCAATGGATCTAAGCAGCAGAACACCGTCCCCGCTGGAGACAAGATTGGTGCCTTCCTCTGAAAAAAGTAGCCATGTTTTTGTAGCGCTGGATAACCCCTTTAATGTTTGTAAAAGTTCGGGAGTGGACTGAGAAGAACTACCGATGTTAAAGAATGCCCTTAGATGTAGACAACTGAGGGCTCCCCTCCTTCTCTATGTAAAATTTATAGGTGTCCTGCTGATTGTCTGTAATGAGGTTTTATTATTGGGTCTATGTTTCTGAATACATTTTGGGGCCTAGTCTGGGTTTGGAATATACTTTCCTGTCCTGAAGAAATGCGTTTGTTGGGGTTAAAAAAAAAAATTAAAATATGCCTGAAAGTGTGTAGTAAGGCATATAAACCCATGCTTTTTTGGAACAAAAAATTAAAATTAGGTCATTTAAATTGGTCACATTTTACTGATAGGGTTGTTTAGTAAGTATAAGATGTTATGTTCCTGGTTGACTTTTTCTCTAAGACATTTTTTAGATTAGAAAAAGTGATTGGGAAACCTTGGCTCTTTAGCCATTGCAAAACTAGAATTCCCATAATACCTGTGTAGCCAAAGCCATATCTTTGGTTGTCTTGGCAGATGGAATTGTAGTTTTTACAACAGCAGGAGTACTGAGGTTTTATTTCCAGTGTACTAAGTAAACACTTAGGTGGTCTTAGACTGTAAACACCTAGGGGGAGATTTATCACATGGTGTAAAGTGAAACTGGCTCGTTGCCCCTAGCAACCAATCAGATTCCACCTTTCATTTTTTAAAGCAGCTTTGAGGAAGGGAGGTGGGATCTGATTGGTGCTAGGGGCGACTGAGCCAGTGTCACTTTACACCATGTTTGATAAATTTCCCCCTAGTGATTTTATAGATCTATTTATATATGGTACTTTATTTTTGCTGCAGATCCCTTCATTATGTCTACCTATCACCATCTAAGTGGTGCGCAGAAACGAAAAAAAGAAAAGAAAAGAATTTGAAGAGTCAGAAAATTCCAAAATTTAGTAGCTTTCTTTCTGCCCCTAAAGCTGTAGGTGAATGTTCTAGTTCCTCACATACTATAGGATCAGCTGAGCAGAGGAGGCAAGCTCAGAAAGTACTAATATAAATTGTCACAGCAGCCCAAGTAGAGGAGCAAGCCCACACAAGCCAGATTTTTGTTGATGAAGCAATGTAAATTACATGAAAGGTAGTGACATGTGAAGTGAGAGTGGATATCAGCCTCACAAGCCATCAACCCCACCACTGATGAAGCCATGCATACCACTGCCACCACTGAAACTGCAAGCACATCTACATTGACATTTAGATTTGGCAACGGCTTCTGAGAAGTTTGTAACGGATAGGGCTAATTATCCTGTTACTATCTCTGACCAAATGTAAAGAGATTCATTGTTTCCCAGGGCCCCTGCAGACCACCAGGTCCCTTTCCCAGAGATAATGATAACGAAAGAAGATGTTTTCAGAAAAATATTATGACAGAACTACAAAACAGGCTAAAGCTTCCTGTCACAGGGTCTGTGTTTATTCTCCCAAACTCAATGCAGTGTATTGTTGAGGCCATGCTGGTTATTTTGGGGATCGGAAAAAGCAGGGGTTTGAGCCATCCTGGGCAAAGGAATTAATAGTGGAAGAGCTTAACAACAAAATTCATAGCCCGAGAGCTCAAATGCCCATATGGAAGCATGTTTTGTAATGACCAGTGAGAATGAAGGGTACTATTGATGAGGAAACTGAACGGCAGATCATAAAGGGAAAAAACTTCTTGGAGGCAAGTTCCCAGAGATTATAAATGTCACCTTAACATGGCAATGGCCATCTACCATTTCGTGGCCATCGAGAGCATTTAGGTGAAATTAATAATGGGAATTTTAATCAATAATTCAGCTCATTGCAGAGTACGATCCAGTTTTGAAAGAACTGATTGAGATGCCACAAAATCCGTAAAATATCTGAGTCCAAAATCCAGAATGAAATAATTCAAATTCTTTCCCAGCACGTTCAGAAAGAAATAGTCGCTGAAATTAAGGAGGCACAATTTTAATTCTATTATTATGGATACCACCCAAGACATTTCAAAAGTTGACCAGTTGAAGGCCAGTTTTCCGGTATGTGTCTGTCATGGAGAGATGGAAATGGGAGAGCAAGCAGTTTGACAAATAATGAAGTGTTTTCTGGGTTTTCATGCTGTAAAAGATCAACTGCTGCAGGCATAGAAAACGAAAAAATTTCCTGTATAGAAAGTAAAGGCCTACACTAAAAAAATGTTCGTGGCCAGGGGTATGATGGAGCTGCTACAATGAGTGGAATATACTCTGGAGTACAGGCAAGAATTTTAGAAAAAGAAGAAAATGCTCTCTATGTCCACTGCGCTGCACACAATCTGAACCTCGTATTGCAAGAGGTGCAATGTCAAACATCAAGAAGTTGCAAGTTTTTTGACGTCTTGCAGAATCTCTACACGTTTTTTTTGTGACAGCATAAGGCGGTGGGAAATTCTTTGCTCATTTACAACAAAATCCAATGTCACATTAAAAAAGTTGTGCCCTAACCCGTTGGTCATCACGATATGAATCCCTGCTTGCTTTACGTTTCCGTTTTTTGGATGTTTTGCAAGCACTGGTCAAAGATTGTGCTAACTTCAGCAAAACCAAAAGAAAGAGAAGAGGCAGCATCTTTAAAAAAAAAAAATTGAGTCTTTTGAGTTCATACTTTTGATTGTTCTTCAAACAAAAATTCTAGAAAGCATAAATGCAGTGTCAAAAGTTCTGCAAATGAAAAGCATTGATTTGTTGAAGGCATCCACTTTAATTAAGAATGTTGCAGACAGTCTTGCCCAATATAGGAATCAATTTGAGGAAGCCAAAAAAAATGCAGAATCGTTGCACAACAATGGGGCATTGCTTCAAAGTTCGGAAAAAAACGCACCCCCAAAGTAAGGCGCCATTTTGATGAATTGGAAGTTGATGAGCGGTTAAATGATGGCGAAAAACATTTTAAAGTGACAGTTTTTTTTGCCTGTTTAGATGTAATAACATCTCAGCTTCTAAACAGATTTAAGGGGCTTGATCAGGTTCTTGGTCGATTTAATATAATTCAGCCTGCAATGCTTTCATCTGCTTGTGATGACGATCTTTTCAAAGCTGCTTCAAATCTGCACAATCTCTACAATGAAGATCTGTCACCCAGTTTTCCTAGCCAATTGCTTAGCTTCCGGTCTGCATTAAGGAGGGAGATTCAAAAATCAACATCTGTCAGTGACCTTACCCACCTCCTGTTCGTAGACAACAGTGCTCTTTCATCTACCTTGCCAGATGTGTGTGTAGCCTTGCTACTATTCTTAACACTACCTGTAACAGTAGCCAGCGCAGAAGATCCTTTTCTAAGCTAAAGTTAATAAAAAAACTATCTGAGGAGCACCATGTCAGAGCAAAGGCTTTCCGGGCTTGCAGTGCTGAGCATTGAAAATGAGAGAGCTAGGAAACTAGACATAGACAGTATTGTGGACACCCTTTGCTGAAGTCAAGGCACGCAGGGCGTCAGTTGTAGAAAGTGTAATCTGTGTAAGTGTAAAGTTTATTGGGAGTTTGGGACGCTCTAACTTTTAACAAACAGTTTATTGTTGAATTATACAGTTTTACTAACAGTTTTCAGTTAAAATTACATTTATGTTTGTATAAAAGTGCTATGGACACTTCTGACAACTTTGTTTATTATTTCTTTGTACTCATCATGGTACAAAAAGACTCACTCTATAGTAAATAATTCTTTTTCTATAGCCTCTATGGTTTTCCATGAGAGCTCTGTGTTCTCTAAACACTTGTACACCCCAGGTGATTCTTCCCTACAAATGCAATCTGTGTGCTTTTCTCTGTCTCTAGCCTTACCTGTTCTCCATGTATTACCTTCTCCTTTTATACTGTGAGCTGTCATCCAAAATTCTGTCTTCTTGTCTGCAATTTGAAGTGATATCTAATCATCTTCTCCTCCCGGCAGCTATCACTGACACTGTAAGAGCTGTATGTGCATCTAATGGATTTATGTTATCTTTCTCTGAATAGCAGTCAAAAGTTAGTTAATTTTGCATTCAGGAATCAATAAAAAATGCAAAGGTGTCCATAGTCTTTGAGTACCACTACTCAAGGAGTATTCACATTTATATCAGTGTCTGGGTTGAACAGTTGCAGTCAAACCACTTTTAGATGACTAACCAAATTTTATGTAGAAAATTTGTGTTTTATTTGGTTGTTCTTCTAAAATGACCATTATAGGTAATATATGGTGGAAATCTGATACAAGAATTAACTGTTTTCAAAAAGATGGTTTACTGTAGATTCAGCCCTTGGCACTGGTGCAAATAGCAGCATTAGTCATTTGTTTTATTCTGTCCTCTAGGTTAATCATTCCATTTTATGGTTTATCTCAAGTGCTGTTTAGTTCACGTAAGTTTCAAATTCTTCAAGCTCTTCGTGCTTTGTCACAACCAAAACTGTGATGATTTTGTGTGAATATTACATGCATGTGGATTACTTATCATTACTTTTTGGTCTTTAGGTTGCCTTGTTTATGCATTTTTCGTTTTGAAAGTTGGAATACAAATTCAAATGACTTTTGAAGAGATGACAACCAGTTGTTAAGGTAAGCTTTGTTGAACTGCATTTAGGTTGATATTTTGTACTTTTAAGGTTATGTTCATACTTCATTTTCTGCCCCATGTGGGGCGATAAAAAACCTTTAAAAAAAGGGATGATGATGTTTCCCCCATTGACCTGAAAGGGCAAGATGTAGCCATTTTGTGACTACATTCTGTCCATTTCCTGGATGTATACTTTTTTGGTCCAGAAGTGTAGTCTGCCATGCTTTTGAGTCCTTAAACAAGAATGTTATATGTCCATAAAATGGACAGAATGTAGTCACAAAATGTCAAGTCAAGTCAGCAGGACTATTGGCAACACATCAGGCTAATTATCCTGTTTTCATCGCTTTGTGATGTATAGCCTGGGATGAAGCATAAAATGAGGTATGAGCATAGCCTTAAAGGTATGTTGTACTGCTATCTCATATGTTAATATACATTAAGGTCTAGAAGATTAATAAACTTTTTAAATTGGTTTTAGGTTGTTTCTCTTGGAATTTCTAAGTAGAACCTACAATCAAGCAATAGAAGAAAACAAGTCAACAAGTTCTGTTACTCCCGTTTTGAGGTAAGCTTTAAATAAATTAAGTGGCAGAGTTATGGAGCTATCTCAGGGTAAGGCTATGTTCACACTTCAGGAGAATATGGTGGAAATGTGACACTCCAGTTTTTTTTTTTTGGGTGGGGGGGGGGGGCCCAATGTGAAAGTTTGCTATGGGGCCCTGCCATTTCTAGTTACGCCCCTGCTGTATACTTAGATACAAAAGTCATACAGCTACCAATGACACCAGTATATAAAGAGCAAATATCCCCACACATATTACCACCATACTGTTACTGACCAGATCCTGTATATCAAGACCGATATTACCAATAATACCAGTATATAGGAGGGAAATATTATCACCATACATATTACCGCCATACTATTACTGACCAGATCCTGTATACTGACCAATATTACCAATAATATCAGTATATCAGAGGGAAATATTATCACCATACATATTACTGCCATACTGTTACTGACCAAATCCTGTATACCAATATTACCAATAATACCAGTATACAAGGGGAAAATATTACCGCCACACCACAACCAATACCATCACTATATTGTTACTGACCAAATATAGTATACTAAGACCAATAAAACACAGTACCGGATTACAAGCAACAAATACCACCACATACTGACTAACGCCACCACTGCTACTGACTAATACCACGACATACTGACTAACACCACCGCTGCTACTGAATAAGATTCACTGTACACAGATCACCATCACCTCATCCAGTCATATAGAGGTAGACGCAGCTCTACACAGGTTCTATACACCATATACATTACATTCCAAATATATCAGGTGACTCACAGGGGACGTCTTTTCTGATCAGAGTTCTTCCCTTTTCATCTTCTTCTGCCCTGGGCCATTATGAGAACTTCTATGAGCCACAAATCCACAGAATCTGCCAGAGAAACATATTAGGCTCCTTACTATGTCACCATCCTCATCTCTATACACACTGCACATATGTATTGGCCCCTGTACGCCCTCACTCTCTCTCTCTCTCTCTCTATATATATATATATATATATATATCCCTAACAGTATATGGTCCCCCCTGTGTTGTCCCCCTTATAAATGGCACCCCATATTGTCCATCCCCCTATAGGTACCCCCCTTATGCTGTCCATCCCCATATATATAGCCCCCTCAAGTTGTCTTCAATACAGATATCCTCCTTATGTTGTCCTTACACCCCATATGCCCCTTCATGTTGTCTATTCCTCCATAATAGCCCCCTCATGTTGTCCATCCCCCCCATAGCCCCCTCATGTTGTCCATCCCCCCATAGCACCCTCATGTTGTCCATCCCCCCCTATAGTCCCCTCATTTTGTCCATCCCCCCATAGCTCTGTTCCCCGACAGATGAGCAGCTCCTGGTCCTGGACAGCGCCATCAACACTGAGCTCTGTGCGCGCCACAGCAGCTGGGACTTCCAGTATGCGCTACGTGAACCGGAAGTCCCAGCTGCCGGACCGCGCACAGAGCTCAGTGGTAATGACGCTGCCGGGACCAGCAGCTGCTCATCTGTCGGGTTGGCGGCGGCAGCACGCTTGTGATCGCAAGCAAGACGCTTGCGATCACAAGGAAGGGAAGGTGCGGGCCAGCAATCGGCGGCTGAGTGGGCCCCCCTGGAGCACGGGGCCCCCCGCTGCGGCTAGACTGTGTTCCCTGACTGGGGAGCGGGGCCTATCCCCGGTCCCCCAGTGGCCCAGTCCGACCCTGGCTGTGGGGTTACCTGCCCCTACCTGCTGTACACTGGAGCTGATCCTCTGTACTGGAGGTGACTGCTCGCTGACCTCCATGTTGTTTCTGAGGTCAGTGCTACCCTGGCCTGTGGGGTTAACTGCCCCTACCTGCTGTACACTGGAGCTGCTCCTCTGTACTGGAGGTGACTGCTCACTGTCCTCCATGTTGATACTAGGGTCAGTGCTGCTATGGGCTGTGGAGATATTTACCCTTTGTTCGCTGACCTCCATGTTGTTACTGGGGTCAGTGCTGCTATGGGCTGTGGAGATATTTACCCTTTGTTTGCTGACCTCCATGTTGTTTCCTGTAGACGATTGTGAGTCTACAGCCTTCCCGAAGCCCTGCCCCCTTACCGGAAGTGCCGCGGCGGCGACTTCCAGTTCGCCGCACCATCATATTCCTGCGCCGGCTGTCAGGATGGGAGCACAGGCCAGTCAGAGCTCCTCATCGGATCGCCCTCTCAGGCGGCTCCAATGTTGTCACAGTCTGCCCTTGCAGCATCGGCCACGGAGGTAGCCTCTACAGCCGCAGCAGCAGAGGTGGCTGCTGCTGCTGCTTCTACCTCCCTCCCTCCACCCCCTCTGTCCTCGGCTGTGGCATCTGCACATATAATCACCCCGGTTGCCCAGTCAGTTACCCCTGCTGCCCAGTCAGTTCTGCCTGCTCCACAATCTGTTACCCCTGCCGCACAAGCAACTAATCCTGCTGCGGTTCCTGCCAGCATTGAGCAGATGCCCGTGGCTGTATCGCACAGGAGATCCCATAGGCCCCGCCATGGGTCCAGATCCTCTTCCTCCTCTCAGGATTCTGGGAGCCGTAGCTACAGAGGTTCTAGAAGACGACGTTCCCCCCATTATTCCAGAGCTTCTCACCGGTTCGGGAGGTCTAGACCTCCCCGCTGGCGATCCCCCTCGTCATCCGAGTGGTCCTCCGGCAAGACTGGCCGGTCTCATGCGCGTACGAGGCTGGAGCCTCCGCCGTCCAGGGCAGGCAGCCTGGTTCCACAGGAGGATCCCCCTGCTGCCATTCCTCCTCCACCTGTCTCTCCTGCCCCTCCTCCTCTTCCTTCTGCGACACCTTTCTACCAACAATGCCTGTTTTGCCTCCTCAAGCGACTACTTCAGGTGAGTTTAATTATGTCGATGCCTGGGGGACGGGTTCGGGGGACATGTTGACCTTGCTAAAATCCTTATTAGAAAAAGCAACTTCCCCTACTCCGCAGGTCATGTCTGCTTCTGCAAAAAGTACACGTCCTTCTGTTAGTGCACAAAAAGATGTTTTCTTTTGTGGGGTTAGTCCACTGGGTACTCATGTTGAACAAGAGGTCAAAGAAAAAATATGGGCCAATCAATATATTGACATATGGTCCCTGATATCGGTAGATCAGTTTACCATAGATAAGGAACGGCGTCTCCCTGACGCCAGACCTTATGATCGTAGGCCTAAAGGCCCTATTCCACGGAACAATTATCGTCCGTATTCGGCCGATATCGGCCGCTACGGACGATAATCGTCCCGTGGAATAGAGTGCAACGATCAGCCGACATCGTTCATGTCGGCTGATCGTTGCAGTCGCTTGTTTTCCAATATGCTGAAAAACAAGCGACTGATATAGCAGTGATCTGCTGCCGTCGCTCCGTTGAATAGGAGCATTGGCAGCAGACTCTGCTATATCCTATGGGCTGCCCGGACGATCAGCGATCACCCGGGCAGCCCCCCCGCAGCTCCCCGCCCGCACTCACCCGCTCTGAGAGCGCTCGTTTGCTCCTCTTAACAACCCGTGTAATAGGGCCTTAAGCCTGCGAAGACAATGAACAATTGGTTGCAGGCTTTTGCTGTATTAGGTTGTGTGATGCGGCAGAAGAACCCTGAGCGTTGTCAGGAGGTATTTATATATTTAGACACGGTCTATACAGCATATAAAACTCATGGGGGCTCAGCGTGGTGGCGTTACGATGAAGAATTTTGTCGGCGTTTAAGTCTCCAGCCAGACATTGGCTGGGGTGTTAAAGCCACTGATGTATGGTTACGTTTGATGACTCATACACCACCTTTCGTACCCGGTACTGTATGTCTGTAAATGACGGCATTTCGCAGGCAGATGCATCGGTCTCGTATGTCTCATTTGACAGGGCAGTTATGTTAGTGAGACAGGCGGGACCTGGTGCATTGATGGCGAAATTGGACATTGAGTCCGCCTTTCGCCTTCTCCATGTGCATCCGGATTGCTACCACCTCCTTGGTTGTCATTTTGAGGGAAAGTATTACTATGACACTTGCTTGCCGATGGGCTGTTCCATATCTTGCCATTATTTCGAGATGTTCAGTACTTTCCTTGAATGGGTGGTAAGATGTGAAACAGGTTCCACACCTATTTTACACTATTTACATGACTTCCTCTTTGTGGCTCCGGGCGGAAGTAGTCAATGTCTTTATCTCCTGAACTCGTTTTGTTTCTTTATGAAACGATTCGGTGTGCCAGTGTCAGAAGAAAAAACAGAAGGACCCAGCACCACTTTGTCTTTTCTAGGTATAGAAATCGACTCCACGGAGATGGTGTTCAGACTTCCCCCTGATAAGCTTCTTTGGCTTTCGCAGCTAATAGAGGTTTTTTGTGCAGTTCAAAAAGTTATGTTGCGGCAGATGCAGTCTCTGTTGGGCCTGTAAGTCTTTGCCTGCCGGGTGATGCCGATGGGCAGGGTTTTCTCCCGTCGCCTTTTATTGTCAACCCGGGGGGTTAGGGCCCCAGGGCATAGAAATCGGCTGACGAAGCAGCTAAAAGGTGATCTGCTCGTTTGGAGATCATTTCTTGACTCTTACAATGGCCGTACATGTCTTCGAAGTGTTGAGTGCAGCAATGGTGAGTTAGAGTTGTTCACAGATGCCTCGGGTTCCTGCGGTTTTGGAGCTATTTTTCGTAAAGCTTGGTGTTACTCCTCTTGGCCAGAACACTGGAAACCATCTCTGTGTAAAAATCTAACCCTCCTGGAGCTATTTCCAATTATAGTTGCCATTGAAATTTGGGGTGTACAGTTTAGGAACAGGCACATTTGTTTCCGTACGAGGTTGTATATTGCCTTAACCGTCTGTCTTCTTCTCTTCCGGTTCTGGCATTGCTGCGACACATGGTGCTCCGCTGTCTGGAATTGAACATCTACTTTCGAGCAAGGCACATCCCCGGTAAGGATAACGTTCTCGCTGATGCCCTTTCTCGTTGTCATTGGCAGGAATTCCGAGTGCTCTTACCGGGAGCTGATATCCATGGTCAATTATGCCCTCCACACCTCTGGGACATAGTGGACAACAGCAACTGATGACCCTGATTAGTTCCTCGGTTACTCCGCCGACTTGGTAGAGGCACGGTAAGGCCTGGAATGCCTGGTTACAGTTAGCAGGTTCGAGTGATTCCCTAAGGTTACAGGTCACACTCGAGTATTTCGTACAGTTGCGCGAGGCCAAGGTTTCTATCTCGGTTGTTATGCGTTCACTTTCCGGAGTAGCCTTTTTTCTAAAAATGCATGGCTGGGCTGATTCCACTAAACATTTTCTCATCAGACAGGCCCTGAAGGGCTGGAGAAAAGAACATTTTCGACGCGAAGCTAGACGCCCCGTGTCTTACGATTTACTAGGAATATAGTTGCAGCGTGTAGCCACGTCTGCTCTTCAGTGTTGGAAGCGCGTCTTTTTGCGGCTTGCTTTTGCACTGCCTTTTTTGGGGCATTGCGAATAGGGGAACTCCTTCCCCCTTCTAAGTCGAAGCAGGGAGGTCTTCGTTTTGACGACGTCTTAGCTTTTAATGGTTCTTTACGTTTGCGCTTGCGCGGCTCAAAAACGAATCTGTACCGACAAGGTGTATGGATACCCATACAAGGTGTAAACGGCTCTGTTTGCCCGGTGCAATGCGTCACTGAGTATCTGTCTTTGCGGCCCAGAGGCAAGAATTTTTTCGTTCATGCAGATTCCACTCTCTTTACCAGGTACCAGTTTATTTCGGTTTTTCGCCGCTGTTTGTCGGCTATCGGAGTTCCCCCTGCTATTATTAGGTCTTGCTAGGCCCGTGATCTGGATTCTTGGCCACTCATATATTGCTCGAGCGGCACAGAGAGAGGAGTGTCAACCGGTGGGCCGCGACCTTGGATTTCGTGGCATGGAAGTCAATTGGAGGGGTATTGGTGGGCTGCGGTGGTCCCAGGTGTTCTCGGAAGTTGTTGACATCAGTTCCAGAGTGTCGGGTGCAATAATTTTAGTTTTGCATGTGGGGGGAAATGATCTCTGCTCCATGAGAATGGCTGAGTTATTGACACTCATGCGAGCAGACATCAACCGTTTTGCTACCTTTTTCTCAGACCTAGTCTTGGTATGGCCTGAGATAGTTTCTCGGGTGGTCTGGCAAGATGCCCGGGATGTCGCTGCCGTTGAGAGGGCCCGTAGGTCCATCAATTCCCGTGTGTCCCGATTTGTAAGATCCAGGTACTGGGTGGTAGTTAGGCACCGGCAGCTCGAGGGTGACAACAGCAGTCTGATGCGGCCTGATGGAGTGCATCTCTTCGACATTGGATTGGATATTTTTATATCTGTCCTCCAGGATGGCATCAAACACGCCATATATTTGCTTGGCGGGTGTCGGAGCCCTATAGGTTTATAAGGGCTCCTTGGTGGCGGTTCAGAGGTTAAAGGTTGTGATAAAGCGAGCCTGGAAGTTCGATGTGCCCGCTGGGAGTCCAGCGGCCGGCACTCCGCGCCCAGCCTGGGTATGAGTTCTCCACGTTGGAGAGAGTTGGGAGTTACTTGAAAGAGTTAAAATTAATAAATGCTGTGGCCGACCCTCGTCCAGCAAAAGTAGAATGGTGTTGTGTTTTTATTTAGTCATAAGAGCCAGCAGTCTGCGGGGGGTATAGGTGGGTTACCTGTTGGCAGTCTTATAGGCTCCTGAGTATCAGACACAATCCCACCCAGTACACAGGCATCAGATATATGGACTATTAACCCTCTCCTCTCAGGGTCTGGATCACATACAGCACTATTATCCTGTGACCATGTATCCTTGCAGTCCATGCAGTCATCCCCAGTGCCTTGTGCAGTTAACCCCTCAGTGGCCACATTGTCCTCTACAGGCTGTGCAGCAGCCATGACACTTGCAGATCTCTCTTGTGTTACAATATTTATCACACTGTCATAAACAATGTCCTGATTGCTGATCATTTCCTGTCTCCGGGACGCTTGATGCCTGGTTTCCTTCCTTACTAGAGGTGACCATGTCTGTATTTTTGGGGGTACATTTGGCTCTTTTCTATATGAATCTTTCATAGCAACAAGATCCCTCGGACAAACATCCAGCCGCTCACACTTCATCAGCTTCTCTCTAGGATCAGTCTCTCTCTTTACGTCATCACGCAATCTTGAGATTTGCAATTCCTTCTTCAGTATATCCTTATTGATAACTTTAGTACTTACAGCAGCGACAGCAGCCATCTCCTCATCCACAACCCCAGACTGACCTCCACAAGATGGACCTTCTCCAACATCAGGATGGAGGCCCAGATCCAGACCAGGGCCTTTCCCAGAGGACTCAGTCCAACTCCCCTCACTCCCTCCAGGATCTGAAGCCATTCCCCCTCCCCCAGAGGGAGCTCAGGTGCACACAACCTCACTCTGTGACCCCCCCTTTACACTGTGCAAGCAGTAGTAAACTTAGATATGGCTTGCGTAAGAAATACAGAAATCAGAAAATATACTAGTGGTCCCACTAGTTTTTTGGGGGCTGTGATATACAATCTGATGATGGCTGCACCTGTACACACTCTGTGACACCCCCTTTACTCTGTGCAGGCAGTAGTGAACTTAGATATATGCCTTGTGTAAGAAATACAGAAATCAGAAAATATAGTAGATGGCCCAATAAAAGAGTACTGATTTACTGAGCCCTTCTTAGGGGTGTGTATGCAACACCTAATCTCCCTTTTCTGCCAGCAGCCGGTCACCACAGTGTGCAGGTGAAATCGTGGTAGCTGCACTGCAAGTCCCAGCCAGCAGTCTGTAGAAATACAATTTAAAAACGATTTGAAGCCCTTACAAGGGCTGTTTGGTTGTTTCGCTAGTATTTCCTGCCTACTGGAACACTAATTCACCCCCCTAACGCTCTCCCTGACCAGCAGCAGCTCTGTCCCTAATCTCTTCCAGCATACATGTGAGCAGAGCCTTGCCAGACGCGCTTTTTATATGGCAGGGTCATCTGATCTGGCCAACCAATCACTGCTATCGACATGTATGGGTCCCACGTGATCGCAGGATGTACCAAAGAGTCTCCTGCATGTTTATTAGCTGAGAAATAGCGCCCAAACTTACAGGAAATGGATGATGAGATTTTCTCGAGTATCACAAGATGCTCGTCCGAGTAACTAGTACCCTCATACTCGAACGAGTACCAAGCTGGGACGAGCATGCTCGCTCATCACTAGTCACTATACTATGATACTTGCTTGCCAATGGGCTGTTCTATACCATGCTATTATTTCGAACTATTCGGTTCCATTTTGGAATGGAAGTTACGATATGAGATGCAGGGCAGTCTTTCCCATTGGGCAGGGTAGGCGGCTGCCCGGGGGCCTATGACTCATGGGGGGCCCCAGTGGCAGTCGCCTACCCTGCAGAAAGGGAAAGACCAGGGGCGGGCTGGGCCGGGGGGCATGTGTCCCCCGGCCGGTCTTCCTCACCATTGAGTGGGCCGTGGGCCACGACCCGCGGCCGACCCTCTGCAGTAGTTGTGACTGAGAGAATAGCGCGGCCGGCCGCCGTGCTATTCCCTCAGTCTCTTCTGGGCCGCCTGATCCCCCCAGGAGCCGCAGACGTGCTGTACGCAGGCACGTCTGCAGGCACCTACATCAGGTCCCCAGCGGTGACGTTACTTCCCTGACGCGCCGCTGAGGACCTGAGAGCGGAGAGAGGAGCCGCCGTGCTGCAGCAGCAGGGAGAAGCTGCAGACTGAAGATCCGGCCCGAGGAGAGGTGAGTTGTATTATTTTTTTATATATTTTTTTTTTAAACCCCTTCACATGTGGCCACACCGGGGGGGGATGGGGCGAATTGAGATGCACAGGAGGGCTATTTTAGATGGGAGGATGCAGGGGGGAGCTATTCTTCGTGGGAAGATGCACAGGGGGGGTCTATTCTATAGGGGGGAAGATGCACAGGGGGGGCTATTCTATATGGGGAGATGCACAGGGGGGGCTATTCTATATGGGGAGATGCACAGGGGGGCTATTCTATATGGGGAGATGCACAGGGGGGGCTATTCTATATGGGGAGATGCACAGGGGGGGCTATTCTATATGGGGAGATGCACAGGGGGGCTATTCTATATGGGGAGATGCACAGGGGGGGCTATTCTATATGGGGAGATGCACAGGGGGGGCTATTCTATATGAGGGGATGCACAGGGGGGGCTATTCTATATGAGGAGATGCACAGGGGGGGCTATTCTATATGGGGAGATGCACAGGGGGGGCTATTCTATATGGGGAGATGCACAGGGGGGGCTATTCTATATGGGGGGATGCACAGGGGGGGCTATTCTATAAGGGGGGGGGCTATTCTATATGGGGGATGCACAGAGGGGCTATTCTATATGGGGGGATGCACAGGGGGGGGGCTATTCTATATGGGGGGATGCAGGGGGGCTATTCTATATGGGGGGGGCTATTCTATATGGGGGGATGCAGGGGGGGCTATTCTATATGGGGGGATGCAGGGGGGTATTCTATTTCTTTTTCCCCACATGGGGCTGCATGGCACAAGGTTAGGGGGGGAGGGGGGATGCGGGGACTTGATCTTGGGTGGGGGGGCCCAGTCCACAACTGTGCCCAGGGGCCCATAGTTTTGTTAAGACGGCCCTGATGAGATGGGTAGCAATGCAATCATACATTACCTTGATGAATTCTTGTTTGTAGCCCCTGGTGGTAACATATCAGTTTTTCCTTTCCACCTTGTTTCTATATGAAAAAGTTTGGTGTATCCATAGTGGCAGAGAAAACTGAGGGTCCCACCACTTCCCTTTCTAGGGATAGAACTCGATTCGCTAGAAATGGTTTTAATGCTGTTTTCTGTTCTACTAAAAAAGGTCACCCTTCACCAGTTACAATTCCTCCTAGGTGTATTAGTCTTCACCTGCAGAATAATGCCCATGGGCAGTATTTCTGGCAGGCGTCTGTCTTTATTCACGAGAATGAGATTGGTCCAATGGCCAGGCCACAATATTCGCCTGACAAAGCCTTTAACCCCTTAGTGACCGCCATGCTGCCTTTTCACGGCGGTCACTAATGGGCTTTATTCCGATACGTACGCCTTTTAACGGCGTACGCATCGGAACAAATTGCCGCCCGGCGACGGCTGCAGGACGGGGGATCAGCGGTCAGTGTGACAGCTGACCCCCTCCTGTAACTGTCAAAGCGTGACAGCGGCATCTAACGGGTTCCGGTCGGTGCCGCGGGTATACTGACCTGATCAGAAGTCCCGCGGCAAAGTCCGGTCCCCCGACGGTCTCCATGGTGATCCCGGGGTCCTAATGAAGGCCCCCGGGCTCACCATGGATATGCCTCTGCTCAGCCATACACAGGTAAGGCCAAGCAGATGCCTGTCAGCAAGTAGCTGACACATACTCAATACACTGCATTACAATAGTAATTATTACGGATTATTACGGCGATCACTAATGGGCTCTATTCTGCTGCCATCAGCTCTTTATGGCGATGGTGCAGAATAGTGCAGCAGCACCGGTAATGCCCGCAGCCCCCTCCTCTCAGCTACCAGAGGTAGCTGAGGGGTTGGGGCAGAGTGTGGGGTAAGTCCCGGCAAGTCCCCTCACCGTCGATCGTCGTTATTATCAGTATAACGGCGGCCACCGGTAACGGACATTGCCAGCGCAGTTGAACGCTTTCATCTCTTCTCACCATGAATCCACAGTGAGAGGAGATGAGAACATGTCCCCCCCCCTGTCCCCAGAATTAACCCTAGTGACCTGGTCACTGACCCTCCCCTCTTGGATCAGATGGCCGCCGCCATCACTGTGAACAGACTCTGTTCACAGTGATGGATTCCTAAAATGATCAAAGCTTCATTCCCTCCACCGACCGGAGGTGGCGGAGAGCATGGGGCAATAATCGGTGACCACCCGGTGTGGTCCCAGTACAAGTGATCAGCGGTATATACTACATACCACTTATCGCTTGTTCCAAATGGTGTCGGCACTTTTTTTACGCCTGTCACCAAAGTCAAGTGCCCTGGATTACCCGTAACCACCCTGGATTACTTGTAACCACCCCAGAGTACCTGTAACCACCCCAGATTGCCCGTCACCACCCCAGATTGCCTGTAACCACCCTAGATTGCCTGTAATCTCCCAGATTGTCCGTAATCTCCCCAGATTGCCCGTATCCACCCCAGATAGTCCATAACCATCCCAGACAGCCCATAACCACCCCAGATTGCCCGTCACTACCCCAGATTGCCTGTCACTACCCCAAATTGCCTGTAATCTCCCGATTTCCCGTATCCCCTCCAGATTGCCTGTACCACCCCAGATAGCCCATTCCCATTCCAGACAGCCCGTAACCACCACAGATTGCCCGTAACCACCCCAGATTGCCACAGACTGCCTGTAACTACCCCAAATTGCCTGTAACCACCCCAGATTGCTCGCAACCACCCCAGATTGCCCATAACCACCCCAGATTGACCGTAACCACCCTAGATTGCCCGTCACCACCCCAGATTTCCCGTCACCACCCCAGATTGCCCGTTGAAACCCCAGATAGTCAGTGAACACCCCCAGATTGCCCATCACCACCCCAGATAGCCAGTAAACACCCCAAGATTGCCCATAACCACCCCATATAGCCAGTAAACACCCCAAGATTGCCCATAACCACCCCATACAGCCAGTAAACACCCCCAGATTGCCCGTAACCACCCCAGATTGCCCGTGACCACCCCAGATTGCCCGTAACCACCCCAGATTGGCACAGACTGCTCGTAACCACCCCAGATTGCCCATAACCCCACCAGATTGCCTGTTGCCACCTCAGATAGCCAGTAAACACCCCGAGATTGTCCATTACCACCCCAGATAACCAGTAAACACCCACATAATGCCTGTAACTAAAATGACACTCCTTCTCTTCTGAGCCCTGCTGTGTGCCCATACAGTGGTTTATGCCCACGTATGGGGTACCATTGTACTCAGGAGAACCTCCGTTACAAATTTTGGGGTGCTTTTTCTCCCCTGTTCCTGGTGAAATAGAGAAATTTCAACTAAACAAACATGTTATTGGAAAAATTAAATTTTTTTCATTTTTACGGTCTTCTTTTGAATACTTTCCTCCAATACCTGTGGGGTCAAAATGCTCACCACACCCCAAGTTGAATTCCTTGAGGGTTGTACTTTCCAAAATGGGATGACTTTTGGGGGGTTCTATTCTGCTGACACTACAGGGGCTCTGAAAACGCACCTGGCGCTCAGAAACTTCAGAAAAATCTTCACTGAAATGCTAAATTGGCGCTCCTTCCCTTCTGAGCCCGGCTGTGTGCCCATGCAGTGGTTTATGCCCACATATGGGGTACCGTTCTACTCAGGAGAACCTGCTTTACATATATTAGGGTGAGTTTTCTCCCCTGTTCCTCGTGAAATTGAGAAATGTCAAACTAAACAAACATATTATTGGAAAAATGTTATTTTTTCATTTTTACTGTCTTCTTTTGAATACTTTCCTCTAATACCTGTGGGGTCAAAATGGTCACCACACCCCAAGATGTATTCTTTGAGGGGTGCACTTTCCTAAATAAGGGGGGCTTTTGTAGGGGGGTTATTCTGCTGACACTACAGGGGAGCTGCAAACGCACCTGGCGCTCAGAAACTTCTTCAGCAAAATCTGAACTGGAAATGCTAATTGGCGCTCCTTCCCTTCTGAGCCCCACTGTGTGCCCATACAGTGGTTTATGCCCACATATGGGGTACCGTTCTACGCAGGAGAACCTGCGTTACATGTATTGGGGTGAGTTTTCTTCCCTGTTTCCCGTGAAATTGAGAAATTTCAAACTAAACAAACATATTATTGGAAAAATTCTATTTTTTCATTTTTACTGTCTTCTTTTGAATACTTTCCTCTAATACCTGTGGGGTCAAAATGGTCACACACCCCAAGATGTATTCTTTGAGGGGTGCACTTTCCTAAATAAGGGGGGCTTTTGTAGGGGGGTTATTCTGCTGACACTACAGGGAGACTGCAAACGCACCTGGCGCTCAGAAACTTCTTCAGCAAAATCTGAACTGGAAATGCTAATTGGCGCTCCTTCCCTTCTGAGCCCCACTGTGTGCCCATACAGTGGTTTATGCCCACGTATGGGGTACCGTTCTACGCAGGAGAACCCTGCGTTACATGTATTGGGGTGAGTTTTCTTCCCTGTTTTCCCGTGAAATTGAGAAATTTCAAACTAAACAAACATATTATTGGAAAAATTCTATTTTTTCATTTTTACTGTCTTCTTTTGAATACTTTCCTCTAATACCTGTGGGGTCAAAATGGTCACCACACACCAAGATGTATTCTTTGAGGGGTGTACTTTCCAAAATGGGGTGACTTTTGGGGGGGGTTCTATTCTGCTGACACTACAGGGGCACTGCAAACGCACCTGGCGCTCAGAAACTTAAGCAAAATCTGAACTGGAAATGCTAATAGGCGCTCCTTCCCTTCTGAGCCCGGCTGTGTGCCCATACAGTGGTTTATGCCCACATATGGGGTACCGTTGTACTCAGGAGAACCTGCGTTACTAAATTTCGGGTGCATTTTCTCTCATGTTTATTATGAAAATGAGATACTTTAATCTTAACAAATATATTATTGGAAAATTTCTTTTTTCCATTTTTTTCCGGCCTAATTGTGAATACTTTCTTCCAGCCCCTGTAGGGTTAAAATGCTCATTATACCCCTAGATTAATTCTTTAACCTCTTAAGGACATAGGACGTATGCGTACGTCATATGTCCTCACTTGCACTTCAAAGCGGGGCCGCGCGGCGGCCCAGCTTTGAAGTGCCGCGATCCCGGGTGCCGCGAGTAGCCCGGGACCGCTGCTATTAGCGGGCACGGTCTGATCGCCGTGCCCGCTAATTAGCTAATCGGAGGCAGCTGTCAAAGTTCCGATTACCGGAGGCAACGTTTCCCTGGGGTCTAGTGGGGGAGATCGCTCCTCCGGGACCTTGTCCTGGAGGAGCGATCTCCGTTACTGATGCCGGCCGGGGACGCGTTCAAGATGGCGCCGTCCTCGGCTCGGCACTCGTTCGTTTTCGGCTGCAGCAGCCGTAATCGCCCAAAACTATTAATTAATCACATTCCTGATCTCGTACGGTAAACGGCGTCAGCGCAAAAAAATCCCAAAGTGCAAAATTGTATTTTTGGTCGCATCAAATCCAGAAAAAATGTAATATAAAGCGATCAAAAAGTCGTATATGCGCAATCAAGGTACCGATAGAAAGATCACATCATGGCGCAAAAAATGACACCTCGCACAGCCCCATAGACCAAAGGATAAAAGCGCTATAAGCCTGGGAATGGAGCGATTTTAAGGAACGTATATTGGTTAACAACGGTTTGAATTTTTACAGGCCATCAGATACAATATAAGTTATACATGTTATATATCGTTTTAATCGTAACGACTTGAGGAACATGCATAACAAGTCAGTTTTACCCCAGGGCGAATGGCGTAAAAACACATTTCCCCCAAATAAAAGAAATGCGGGTTTTTTTTCAATTTCACCACACTTTGAATTTTTTTTCTGGTTTCGCAGTGTACTTTATGCAAAAATTCAGCCTGTAATTGCAAAGTACAATTAGTGACGCAAAAAATAAGGGGTCATGTGGGTTTCTAGGTGGAAAAAATGCAAGTGCTATGACCTTTTAAACAAAAGGAGGAAAAACCGAAACGTAAAAACGAAAATGGGCCATGTCCTTAAAGGGTTAAGGTGTCTAGTTTCCAAAATGGGGTCACTTATGGGGGTTTCCAGTATACAAGCCTCCTAAATCAGCTTAAGAAAAGAACTGGTCCCTAAAAAAAAAATCAGTTTTGGAAATTTCATGAAAATTTGATAATTTGCTGATAAATTTCTAAGCCCCGTAACACCCTAAAAAAGTTAAATATTTTTACGAAATTATGCCAGAATAAAGAGGACATATTGGTAATGTGACTTAGTAACTAATTTTTGTCATGTGACTTTCTTTTTTTAGAAGCAAAGAATTTCAAAGTTCGTAAAGTGCACAATTTTCTAATTTTTCATGATATTTTGATGTTTTTCACAAAAAACACACAAGACAGTGACCAAATTTTGCCACTAACATAAAGTACTATATGTTACGAAAAAACAATCTCAGAATCGCTAGCATACGTTAAAGCATCACTGAGCTATAAGCACATAAAGTGAGACAGGTCAGATTTTGAAAAATGAGCCTGGTCATTAAGGCCCAAATAGGCTTGGTCCTTAAGGGGTTAAAAGCGGACCTCATGGTTTGGAGACAATTCCTGTCAACATACAATGGTTGAACATGTGTTCCATCCTGTGAGGTCACTAACGCTGAGGTGCCCCTTTTCACTGATGCAGCAGGTTCTTGTGGTTTTGAGGCCATACTAGGTTTGGATTGGTGTTCCAAACCTTGACCTTAAGATTGGCAGGAATATAGTATTTGCTTTTAGTCACAATATGTTCCCGGCACCTGTAACTTGATAGCTGACAATCTCTCTCGCTTTAATTGGCAGGAGTTTCAAAGCCTTTGCCCAGGTGCAGCACAGGAGGATGCAGAGTGCCCACATCATCGCTGGGACTTACCTGGAACAGTTATGGTAAGGCGTGGAGGGAATGCCTTTCAATGGTGGGGTCCCATTAAGTTGCCATATGTAATGTGGATAGGTTCGCAGTTACCATCTCCTATCTGCTCTCCTTACGGGGAAAGCGGGGTTTCAAGCTTAGTGGCTCTGCGAAGGTTATTGGGGCTCAGTTTCTATTTTAAACTGAGGGATTGAACTGATGTTTCCTTCCAAGTTGAAAGAGAGAATATGCCCAAAAAGACTGTAGATGTCCCATCACCAACGCTTTGGCTTGGCAAGATGTTGACCCATCTTTGCTCACTCTGTTAGTCGGACTCTAAAGCCCTTTTGTTCACAGTGGCCTTCTGCTTAGCCTTCTTTGGGGCCTTGAGAATTGGTGAGCTTGTGGCCCCACCATCCACTTGTTCGTGTGGTCTTAAGTCTGATGGATGTGGTAGCGTCTTTTTAGGGTTAGAATTTGTTGCAGGAAGATGGTACATGGTTTCTGATAATGTCTGCAACAGGTAGTATGTACCTGGTACAAATAGTCTTCCAATACGTTTCCTGACACCCCCATGGTGTACTTTCTTGCTACATGATGACGGCTGCCTCTTAACCTATTTTCAATTTCAGTCGGTGATGAAGAAAAGTTTTGGAGTTATCAGGTGTTTCTCCAGCTGACTATGGCGCACACTCCTTTCTTATAGGAAACAGCGACGGAGGCAGCTAAAGACAGTGTTCCAGAAACCCAGATCCACAGAATAGGGAGATGATGGTCTTCATGCTACAATGCGTACAAGGCGTACAATGGAGAGAGCAGAACCCGTCTTCACTGGCTTCTCTGTAATGAAGACGTGTTTGCCTGATAATGCACAGATAAGAAGTCAGGGGGGGGGAGGCTGGGAGATTGCTTCTTGAGTACAGAAGGAGCTTTTTTGGCTGATGAAACCTATTACAGAGTTTCTTAAAATCGCTTATACTACTGATTTCTGCAATAAAAAAAAAACATGACAGTTACGCTTTAAAGTTATCTAATAGATATTAATAAAGGTTAAGGGGTCAGTTATGTTGCTTAGAGGGTGCGCTACTCCTAGCAGCCTTGGGTACACCAATCTGCCTAAGTAAGGAACTGCCAGGGTGTTTGTGGCCCGGGTAATCCAGCCCTGTCGTGTTGGTGTTTCACCCTCCAATCTCATTGGTGGCTTAGGAGTAATCGGAATCCCTTATGTGGTGGCCTATCATGGAGGCAGTTTGGTTGTCATATACCCTTCCTGCTCAGTATCAGCCCTCTTCCTGCATGATACAGCAAGGACGCTCCACCCACCCACCCCCCATTCTGCTGTGTTCATGGTTTATGATACTCTCTAAGGGTCAATTTACACAGTCAGGGTGCGTGCACACTACAGAATTCCCGTGTATGACCCTCGGCGGATTCCGTCACTCGTACCTGCACGCGACATGTCAATTCTTTCGGCGGAATGTGAATCTGCCCATGCATAGAATAGGGTCTATGGCACGGGCGGAGATCCACGCCGCTGCATGCGTATACGAGCGACGGAATCCGCCGTGGGTCATACACGGACATTCCATAGTGTGCACGCACCCTAAGATTATCTGAGAGATTATCTGTCAAAGATTTGAAGCCAAAGCCAGGAATGGATTTGAAAAGAGAAAATCTCTCCTTATGACCTTATCTCTGTTTATAGTCTGTTCCTGACTTTAGGCCCTATTACACCAAAAGATGTCTGACAGATTATCTTACAGATTTTTTCAGCCAAGCCAGGAATGGATTTGAAAAGAGGGGAAATCTGGGTCTAATCTTTACGACCTGTTTTCTGTTTATAGTCAGTTTCTGACTTTGGCTGAAAAAAATCTGTCAGACATCTTTTGGTGTAACAGGCCCTTTGGCTTCAAATCTTTGGCAGATAATTAGAGATGAGCAAACCTGGAGTATGCTCGAGTCGATCTGAACCCAAAGTTTCGGCATTTGATTAGCGGTGCTGCTGAAATTGGATAAAGCCCTAAGGCTATCTGGAAATCATGGATATAGTCATTATATGGCTGTATCCATGTTTTCCAGACAACCTTAGAGCTTTATCCAAGTTCTGCAGCCACCACTAATCAAATGCGATCGTTCTGGTTCGGATCGACTCGAACCCGAACCTGGTTCACGCATCTCTACAGATAATCTTTCTGTGTAAATGGACCCTTACACCTGATTCCTGTTACTAGATGCTCAAGAGCTAAAGGCCCTATTCCACAGGCCGACTGGAGGAGCAAATGAGCGATGTCAGCGCTCGTATGCTTCTCGTCCCCCACTTTCTGCCGCCGCTATTCCACGCGTGTCGTCCGGGTGGGGACGCGGTGAGCTGCATCCAGGCAGCCCATAGCATATAGCAGCGTCTGCTGCCGACGCTCCTATTCCACGGAGCTACGGCAGCAGATCGCTGCTATGTGAGTAGTTTGTTTTTCAACATGTTAAAAAACAAACGACTGCAACGACCAGCCGACATAAACGATGTCGGCTGATCATTGCCTCTATTCCATGGGATGATTATTGGCCGATAAAGCCTCAAAGAGGACCTGTCACCCTCCCGTGCCGGGGTGACAGGCTCCCGACCCCCCGCTAGAGCCCCCTATACTTACCTGATCGCGCCGGGGTCCCGCTTCTTGAGCCAGTCCGGTGACGGAGATTTCAGCCCCGAAGCCATCCCGGCACGCGATCCTGGATGAGTCCGATGCCTATAGAGAATCCATAGTGAGTCGACACTCCCATTCATTCTCTATGAGCGTCGGACTCATCTCAGGAGCGCGCACGCTGGGCTTCGGGTGCTGAATCTCCGTCAAGAAGCTTAAGAAGTGGGACCCGGCATGATCAGGTAAGTATAGGGGGCTCTAGTGGGGGGTCGGGAGCCTGTTACCCCGACACAGGGGGGGTGACAGGTGCCCTTTAAAGTACAGCTGTTTGCAGTTGGTGAGATGTTAATTCAAGGAGGTTGAAGGTAGAAGTGCTTGTCCCATATCAATGCAACACCTTGATGGACACCTCCTTAAGGTGGTATTAAATGGTTACAGTGATATAACAGATATTTATAAAGCTGTTGTGGACTTCCCTCCAAACGTTACTCTGGGGTCCACCTGAGAATAGTCCGGTGAGCCCCAAGTGAT
>NW_027209329.1:0-27171 GCF_027789765.1 Dendropsophus ebraccatus
CTGGATATGTGATATATAAGTTACTCTACAGTATAGCAGCATTGGTGTATAATGGTAAAGTAACTGTATAACCTGATAACACAGCAGCAGCTGGATATGTGATATATAAGTTACCTACATATAGCAGCGTGTGTATAATGTAAGTAACTGTATAACCCTGATAACACAGCAGCAGCTGGATATGTGATATATAAGTTACTGTACAGTCATAGCAGCATGTGGTGTATAATGTATAGTAACTGTATAACCCTGATACACTGCAGCTGGTATGTGATATCTAAAGTTACTGTACAGTATAGCCCGCATGTGGTATATAATGTATAGTAACTGTATAACCCTGATAACACAGCAGCTGGTATGTGATATAGTTACGTGTACTATAGCAATCAGCATGTGGTGTATAATGTATAGTAACTGTATACCCTGATAACACAGCAGCTGGATATGTGATATATAAGTTACTGCTACAGTATAGCAATCAGCATGTGGTATAGAATGTATAGTAACTGTATAACCCTGATAACACTGCAGCTGGATATGTGATATATAAGTTACTCTACAGTATAGCAGCATGTGGTGTATAATGTAAAGTAACTGTATAACCCTGATAACACTGCAGCAGCTGGATATGTGATATATAAGGTACTGTACATTATAGCAGCATGTGGTGTATAATGTATAGTAACTGTATAACCCTGATAACACAGCAGCTGGATATGTGATATATAAGTTACTGTACAGTATAGCAGCATGTGGTGTATAATGTATAGTAACTGTATAACCCTGATAACACAGCAGCTGGATATGTGACTATATAAGTTACTGTACAGTATAGCAGCATGTGGTGTATAATGTAAAGTAAATGTATAACCCTGATAACACTGCAGCAGCTGGATATGTGATATATAAGTTACTGTACAGTATAGCAATCAGCATGTGGTATATAATGTATAGTAACTGTATAACACCTGATAACACAGCAGCTGGATATGTGATATATGTTACTGTACAGTATAGCAGCATGTGGTGTATAATGTATAGTAACTGTATAACCCTGATAACACAGCAGCTGGTTATGTGATATATAAGTTACTGTACAGTTTACCAATCAGTTTGTGGTATATAATGTATAGTAACTGTATAACCCTGATAACACAGCAGCTGGATATGTGATATAATAAGTTACTGTACAGTATAGCAGCATGTGGTATATAATGTATAGTAACTGTATAACCCTGATAACACAGCAGCTGGATATGTGATATATAAGTTACTGTACAGTATAGCAATCAGCATGTGGTGTATAATGTATAGTAACTGTATAACCCTGATAACACAGCAGCTGGATATGTGATATATAAGTTACTGTACAGTATAGCAATCAGCATGTGGTATATAATGTATAGTAACTGTATAACCCTGATAACACAGCAGCTGGATATGTGATATATAAGTTACTGTACAGTATAGCAGCATGTAGTGTATAATGTATAGTAACTGTATAACCCTGATAACACAGCAGCAGCTGGATATGTGATATATAAGTTACTGTTCAGTATAGCAATCAGCATGTGGTATATAATGTATAGTAACTGTATAACCCTGATAACACTGCAGCTGAATATGTGATATATACGTTACTGTACAGTATAGCAGCATGTGGTGTATAATGTATAGTAACTGTATAACCCTGATAACACAGCAGTTGGATATGTGATATATAAGTTACTGTACAGTATAGCAGCATGTGGTATATAATGTATAGTAACTGTATAACCCTGATAACACAGCAGCTGGATATGTGATATATAAGTTACTGTACAGTATAGCAGCATGTGGTATATAATGTATAGTAACTGTATAACCCTGATAAACACAGCAGCTGGATATCTGATATATAAGTTACTGTACAGTATAAGCAATCAGCATGTGGTGTATAATGTATAGTAACTGTATAACCCTGATAACACAGCAGCTGGATATGTGATATATAAGTTACTGTACAGTATAGCAGCATGTGGTATATAATGTATAGTAACTGTATAACCCTGATAACACAGCAGCAGCTGGATATGTGATATATAAGTTACTGTACAGTATAGCAGCATGTGGTATATAATGTATAGTAACTGTATAACCCTGATAACACTGCAGCTGGATATGTTATATATAAGTTACTGTACAGTATATAGCAATCAGCATGTGGTATATAATGTATAGTAACTGTATAACCCTGATAACACAGCAGCTGGATATGTGATATATAAGTTACTGTACAGTATAGCAGCATGTGGTATATAATGTATAGTAACTGTATAACCTTGATAACACAGCAGCAGCAGGTTGTAGATACAGGATGGAGCTGCAGATCCCCATAATGCAGTAGTGTAGTACAACAGGCTAGAATAGAGAAGCAGGGCTGCTGTCAGAGGTCTGTGTTGTCACATGACAGCAATGGAGAAGGTGGGTGTGCTGAACATGGACCAATCGGGAAGTGAGAATCACAGAGCTGTGCAGGAGGACAGAATCTTGATATACAGCAGTGTGTATAGCTGAGTGTGAGAGCAGGCACATTATAGCAGCAGAGTGCATAGCTGAGTGTGAGTGCAGGCACATTATAGCAGCAGAGTGCATAGCTGAGTGTGAGTGCAGGCACATTATAGCAGCAGAGTGCATAGCTGAGTGTGAGCGCAGGCAGATTATACAGGAATAGAGAGGATGGGAAACACAAGAGCTGACAGATCTGCTATGATTGGGTCAGAGTACAGGGCTGTAGACCCCCCTATGCAGACCATGCCCCTCCCCCACATCTCCTATACCATATATACCACTGTATATATATAAGTATTTGGTGACTTTTTCCTGGCACTTTATAACACGTTGCACTTTTCCTTTGTGTGGTTTGATCCTTTGTTTCCGTGTTTCTCCGGTGCTGGAACAATACCTTGTTTATTTAACGCTCGGGGCAGCAGATGGAGAGAGAGATTTCCGTCAAGTAGTAAATGTTAGCGCAGCTCGCAGCCCGGTAACCTCAGCCCTATAGTGAGCGCCCCCTGCAGGCCCAGGCTGTAGGAGCGAGTCCGATCCTTCTCCTGGATGTCCACCATATACAGGGGTCTCCACCATATACAGGGGTCTCCACCATATACAGGGGTCTCCACCATATACAGGTGTCTCCATCATACACAGGGGTCTCCACCATATACAGGGGTCTCCACCATACACAGGGGTCTCCACCATACACAGGGGTCTCCACCATATACAGGGGTCTCCACCATACACAGGGGTCTCCACCATATACAGGTGTCTCCACCATATACAGGGGTCTCCACCATACACAGGGGTCTCCACCATATACAGGGGTCCCCACCATATACAGGGGTCTCCACCATACACAGGGGTCTCCACCATATACAGGTGTCTCCACCATATACAGGGGTCTCCACCATATACAGGGGTCTCCACCATATACAGGGGTCTCCACCATACACAGGGGTCCCCACCATACACAGGGGTCTCCACCATATACAGGGGTCTCCACCATACACAGGGGTCTCCACCATATACAGGGGTCCCCACCATATACAGGGGTCTCCACCATACACAGGGGTCTCCACCATATACAGGTGTCTCCACCATATACAGGGGTCTCCACCATATACAGGGGTCTCCACCATACACAGGGGTCTCCACCATACACAGGGGTCTCCACCATATACAGGGGTCTCCACCATATACAGGTGTCTCCACCATATACAGGGGTCTCCACCATACACAGGGGTCCCCACCATATACAGGGGTCTCCACCATATACAGGGGTCTCCACCATACACAGGGGTCCCCACCATACACAGGGGTCTCCACCATACACAGGTGTCTCCACCATATACAGGGGTCCCCACCATATACAGGGGTCTCCACCATATACAGGGGTCTCCACCATATACAGGGGTCTCCACCATATACAGGTGTCTCCACCATACACAGGGGTCTCCACCATATACAGGGGTCTCCACCATATACAGGGGTCTCCACCATATACAGGTGTCTCCACCATATACAGGGGTCTCCACCATACACAGGGGTCTCCACCATACACAGGGGTCTCCACCATATACAGGTGTCTCCACCATATACAGGGGTCTCCACCATACACAGGGGTCCCCACCATATACAGGTGTCTCCACCATACGCAGGGGTCTCCACCATATACAGGGGTCTCCACCATACGTAGGGGTCTCCACCATATACAGGGGTCTCCACCATATACAGGGGTCTCCACCATATACAGGTGTCTCCACCATACGCAGGGGTCTCCACCATATACAGGGGTCTCCACCATATACAGGGGTCCCCACCATATACAGGGGTCTCCACCATATACAGGGGTCTCCACCATACACAGGGGTCTCCACCATATACAGGGGTCTCCACCATATACAGGTGTCTCCACCATATACAGGGGTCTCCACCATACACAGGGGTCCCCACCATACACAGGGGTCTCCACCATACACAGGGGTCTCCACCATATACAGGGGTCTCCACCATACGCAGGGGTCTCCACCATATACAGGGGTCTCCACCATATACAGGGGTCTCCACCATACACAGGGGTCTCCACCATATACAGGGGTCTCCACCATATACAGGGGTCTCCACCATATACAGGTGTCTCCACCATATACAGGGGTCTCCACCATATACAGGGGTCTCCACCATATACAGGGGTCTCCACCATATACAGGTGTCTCCACCATACGCAGGGGTCTCCACCATATACAGGGGTCTCCACCATACACAGGGGTCTCCACCATATACAGGGGTCTCCACCATACACAGGGGTCTCCACCATATACAGGGGTCTACAGATAAGGCAGCCAGTAATTTATGGCAGTCCGATGGCCGCTGGTTTACATGGAGAGAGTTATGTCGAGAATATCCCGGTACACACAAGCAGCGCCATATAGACACTTTGATGTAAACACTCACACTCGGGAAGGAAGCCTCGCGCTCGCTGACAGTGGCTTCCACTCCTCATCCTGCGGAAGGATTCAGGCGGCAGAAGGAAGCGGTGGATGACATTCTGCGCTGCCACTGCTCCCTGAATGTTCCTCCAGGATTAACTCCTGCAATGCTGGGCTCTCCGCACCACTGACCCAACGTAACCCGCTGTCACGTATTCTACCAATAGGGACAAATAAACCGTTTCCTGACGCATCAAACGGCCGAAAAACGTGAAGCCAAACAATGTGTGAGGAAGTGATAATACCCGATACAGGAGAGAAGCAGAGGAGCAGGGGCAAGAGGGGGAGGGGAAGCTTCCATGTTGGAGCAGATATGCTGGTGGATGAAACAGTGAGTTCACAGGTGTAAAGGCTGAATAACACATCCCGAGGGCAGATCCCGACCTCTGCCAGATCGCAACTTCCATTCCAGCTTATCTGTCACCTGCTCCTCACTGATCCTCAAATCGATTCCTTATCTCAGTGATGTCACTGATCTCTAGTGATGGATAGGCTGTATTCTCAGTGATGTCACCGCTGATCTCTAGTGATGGATAGGCTGTATTCTCAGTGATGTCACTGCTGATCTCTAGTGATGGATAGGCTGTATTCTCAGTAATGTCACTGATCTCTAGTGATGGATAGGCTGTATTCTCAGTGATGTCACTGATCTCTAGTGATGGATAGGCTGTATTCTCAGTGATGTCACTGCTGATCTCTAGTGATGGATAGGCTGTATTCTCAGTGATGTCACCGCTGATCTCTAGTGATGGATAGGCTGTATTCTCAGTGATGTCACCGCTGATCTCTAGTGATGGATAGGCTGTATTCTCAGTGATGTCACTGATCTCTAGTGATGGATAGGCTGTATTCTCAGTGATGTCACTGCTGATCTCTAGTGATGGATAGGCTGTATTCTCAGTGATGTCACTGATCTCTAGTGATGGATAGGCTGTATTCTCAGTGATGTCACTGCTGATCTCTAGTGATGGATAGGCTGTATTCTCAGTGATGTCACCGATCTCTAGTGATGGATAGGCTGTATTCTCAGTGAAGTCACTGCTGATCTCTAGTGATGGATAGGCTGTATTCTCAGTGATGTCACCGCTGATCTCTAGTGATGGATAGGCTGTATTCTCAGTGATGTCACCGCTGATCTCTAGTAATGGATAGGCTGTATTCTCAGTGATGTCACCGCTGATCTCTAGTGATGGATAGGCTGTATTCTCAGTGATGTCACTGATCTCTAGTGATGGATAGGCTGTATTCTCAGTGATGTCACCGCTGATCTCTAGTGATGGATAGGCTGTATTCTCAGTGATGTCACTGATCTCTAGTGATGGATAAGCTGTATTCTCAGTGATGTCACTGCTGATCCCTAGTGATGGATAGGCTGTATTCTCAGTGATGTCACTGCTGATCTCTAGTGATGGATAGGCTGTATTCTCAGTGATGTCACTGCTGACCTCTAGTGATGGATAGGCTGTATTCTCAGTGATGTCACTGCTGATCTCTAGTGATGGATAGGCTGTATTCTCAGTGATGTCACCGCTGATCTCTAGTGATGGATAGGCTGTATTCTCAGTGATGTCACCGCTGATCTCTAGTGATGGATAGGCTGTATTCTCAGTGATGTCACTGATCTCTAGTGATGGATAGGCTGTATTTTCAGTGATGTCACTGCTGATCTCTAGTGATGGATAGGCTGTATTCTCAGTGATGTCACCGCTGATCTCTAGTGATGGATAGGCTGTATTCTCAGTGATGTCACTGCTGACCTCTAGTGATGGATAGGCTGTATTCTCAGTGATGTCACTGATCTCTAGTGATGGATAGGCTGTATTCTCAGTGATGTCACTGATCCCTAGTGATGGATAAGCTGTATTCTCAGTGATGTCACTGCTGATCCCTAGTGATGGATAGGCTGTATTCTCAGTGATGTCACTGCTGATCTCTAGTGATGGATAGGCTGTATTCTCAGTGATGTCACTGCTGACCTCTAGTGATGGATAGGCTGTATTCTCAGTGATGTCACTGCTGATCTCTAGTGATGGATAGGCTGTATTCTCAGTGATGTCACCGCTGATCTCTAGTGATGGATAGGCTGTATTCTCAGTGATGTCACCGCTGATCTCTAGTGATGGATAGGCTGTATTCTCAGTGATGTCACTGATCTCTAGTGATGGATAGGCTGTATTTTCAGTGATGTCACTGCTGATCTCTAGTGATGGATAGGCTGTATTCTCAGTGATGTCACCGCTGATCTCTAGTGATGGATAGGCTGTATTCTCAGTGATGTCACTGCTGACCTCTAGTGATGGATAGGCTGTATTCTCAGTGATGTCACTGATCTCTAGTGATGGATAGGCTGTATTCTCAGTGATGTCACTGATCCCTAGTGATGGATAGGCTGTATTCTCAGTGATGTCACTGATCTCTAGTGAAGGATAGGCTGTATTCTCAGTGATGTCACTGATCTCTAGTGATGGATAGGCTGTATTCTCAGTGATGTCACTGCTGATCTCTAGTGATGGATAGGCTGTATTCTCAGTGATGTCACCGCTGATCTCTAGTGATGGATAGGCTGTATTCTCAGGGATGTCACTGCTGATCTCTAGTGATGGATAGGCTGTATTCTCAGTGATGTCACTGATCTCTAGTGATGGATAGGCTGTATTCTCAGTGATGTCACTGCTGATTTCTAGTGATGGATAGGCTGTATTCTCAGTGATGACACTGATCTCTAGTGATGGATAGGCTGTATTCTCAGTGATGTCACTGATCTCTAGTGATGGATAGGCTGTATTCTCAGTGATGTCACTGATCCCAAGTGATGGATAGGCTGTATTGTCAGTGATGTCACTGATCTCTAGTGATGGATAGGCTGTATTCTCAGTGATGTCACTGATCTCTAGTGAAGGATAGGCTGTATTCTCACTGATGTCACTGATCTCTAGTGATGGATAGGCTGTATTCTCAGTGATGTCACTGCTGATCTCTAGTGATGGATAGGCTGTATTCTCAGTGATGTCACCGCTGATCTCTAGTGATGGATAGGCTGTATTCTTAGTGATGTCACTGCTGATCTCTAGTGATGGATAGGCTGTATTCTCAGTGATGTCACTGCTGATCTCTAGTGATGGATAGGCTGTATTCTTAGTGATGTCACTGCTGATCTCTAGTGATGGATAGGCTGTATTCTCAGTGATGTCACTGCTGATCTCTAGTGATGGATAGGCTGTATTCTCAGTGATGTCACTGCTGATCTCTAGTGATGGATAGGCTGTATTCTCAGTGATGTCATTGATCTCTAGTGATGGATAGGCTGTATTCTCGGTGATGTCACTGCTGATCTCTAGTGATGGATAGGCTGTATTCTCAGTGATGTCACTGCTGATCTCTAGTGATGGATAGGCTGTATTCTCAGTGATGTCACAGATCTCTAGTGATGGATAGGCTGTATTCTCAGTGATGTCACTGCTGATCTCTAGTGATGGATAGGCTGTATTCTCAGTGATGTCACCGCTAATCTCTAGTGATGGATAGGCTGTATTCTCAGTGATGTCACCGCTGATCTCTAGTGATGGATAGGCTGTATTCTCAGTGATGTCACTGCTGATCTCTAGTGATGGATAGGCTGTATTCTCAGTGATGTCACCGCTGATCTCTAGTGATGGATAGGCTGTATTCTCAGTGATGTCACTGCTGACCTCTAGTGATGGATAGGCTGTATTCTCAGTGATGTCACTGCTGATCTCTAGTGATGGATAGGCTGTATTCTCAGTGATGCCACTGATCTCTAGTGAAGGATAGGCTGTATTCTCAGTGATGTCACTGATCTCTAGTGATGGATAGGCTGTATTCTCAGTGATGTCACTGCTGATCTCTAGTGATGGATAGGCTGTATTCTCAGTGATGTCACCGCTGATCTCTAGTGATGGATAGGCTGTATTCTTAGGGATGTCACTGCTGATCTCTAGTGATGGATAGGCTGTATCCTCAGTGATGTCACTGATCTCTAGTGATGGATAGGCTGTATTCTCAGTGATGTCACCGCTGATCTCTAGTGATGGATAGGCTGTATTCTCAGTGATGTCACTGCTGATCTCTAGTGATGGATAGGCTGTATTCTCAGTGATGTCACTGATCTCTAGTGATGGATAGGCTGTATTCTCAGTGATGTCACTGATCTCTAGTGATGGATAGGCTGTATTCTCAGTGATGTCACTGCTGATCTCTAGTGATGGATAGGCTGTATTCTCAGTGATGTCACCGCTGATCTCTAGTGATGGATAGGCTGTATTCTCAGTGATGTCACCGCTGATCTCTAGTGATGAATAGGCTGTATTCTCAGTGATGTCACCGCTGATCTCTAGTGATGGATAGGCTGTATTCTCAGTGATGTCACTGATCTCTAGTGATGGATAGGCTGTATTCTCAGTGATGTCACTGCTGATCTCTAGTGATGGATAGGCTGTATTCTCAGTGATGTCACTGATCTCTAGTGATGGATAGGCTGTATTCTCAGTGATGTCACCGCTGATCTCTAGTGATGGATAGGCTGTATTCTCAGTGATGTCACTGATCTCTAGTGATGGATAGGCTGTATTCTCAGTGATGTCACCGCTGATCTCTAGTGATGGATAGGCTGTATTCTCAGTGATGTCACTGATCTCTAGTGATGGATAAGCTGTATTCTCAGTGATGTCACTGCTGATCCCTAGTGATGGATAGGCTGTATTCTCAGTGATGTCACTGCTGATCTCTAGTGATGGATAGGCTGTATTCTCAGTGATGTCACTGATCTCTAGTGATGGATAGGCTGTATTCTCAGTGATGTCACTGATCTCTAGTGATGGATAGGCTGTATTCTCAGTGATGTCACCGCTGATCTCTAGTGATGGATAGGCTGTATTCTCAGTGATGTCACTGATCTCTAGTGATGGATAGGCTGTATTCTCAGTGATGTCACCGCTGATCTCTAGTGATGGATAGGCTGTATTCTCAGTGATGTCACTGATCTCTAGTGATGGATAAGCTGTATTCTCAGTGATGTCACTGCTGATCCCTAGTGATGGATAGGCTGTATTCTCAGTGATGTCACTGCTGATCTCTAGTGATGGATAGGCTGTATTCTCAGTGATGTCACTGCTGACCTCTAGTGATGGATAGGCTGTATTCTCAGTGATGTCACTGCTGATCTCTAGTGATGGATAGGCTGTATTCTCAGTGATGTCACCGCTGATCTCTAGTGATGGATAGGCTGTATTCTCAGTGATGTCACCGCTGATCTCTAGTGATGGATAGGCTGTATTCTTAGTGATGTCACTGATCTCTAGTGATGGATAGGCTGTATTTTCAGTGATGTCACTGCTGATCTCTAGTGATGGATAGGCTGTATTCTCAGTGATGTCACCGCTGATCTCTAGTGATGGATAGGCTGTATTCTCAGTGATGTCACTGCTGACCTCTAGTGATGGATAGGCTGTATTCTCAGTGATGTCACTGATCTCTAGTGATGGATAGGCTGTATTCTCAGTGATGTCACTGATCCCTAGTGATGGATAGGCTGTATTCTCAGTGATGTCACTGATCTCTAGTGAAGGATAGGCTGTATTCTCAGTGATGTCACTGATCTCTAGTGATGGATAGGCTGTATTCTCAGTGATGTCACCGCTGATCTCTAGTGATGGATAGGCTGTATTCTTTTGGTTGTCACTGATCTCTAGTGATGGATAGGCTGTATTCTCAGTGATGTCACCGCTGATCTCTAGTGATGGATAGGCTGTATTCTCAGTGATGTCACTGATCTCTAGTGATGGATAAGCTGTATTCTCAGTGATGTCACTGCTGATCCCTAGTGATGGATAGGCTGTATTCTCAGTGATGTCACTGCTGATCTCTAGTGATGGATAGGCTGTATTCTCAGTGATGTCACTGCTGACCTCTAGTGATGGATAGGCTGTATTCTCAGTGATGTCACTGCTGATCTCTAGTGATGGATAGGCTGTATTCTCAGTGATGTCACCGCTGATCTCTAGTGATGGATAGGCTGTATTCTCAGTGATGTCACCGCTGATCTCTAGTGATGGATAGGCTGTATTCTCAGTGATGTCACTGATCTCTAGTGATGGATAGGCTGTATTTTCAGTGATGTCACTGCTGATCTCTAGTGATGGATAGGCTGTATTCTCAGTGATGTCACCGCTGATCTCTAGTGATGGATAGGCTGTATTCTCAGTGATGTCACTGCTGACCTCTAGTGATGGATAGGCTGTATTCTCAGTGATGTCACTGATCTCTAGTGATGGATAGGCTGTATTCTCAGTGATGTCACTGATCCCTAGTGATGGATAGGCTGTATTCTCAGTGATGTCACTGATCTCTAGTGAAGGATAGGCTGTATTCTCAGTGATGTCACTGATCTCTAGTGATGGATAGGCTGTATTCTCAGTGATGTCACCGCTGATCTCTAGTGATGGATAGGCTGTATTCTTAGGGATGTCACTGCTGATCTCTAGTGATGGATAGGCTGTATTCTCAGTGATGTCACTGATCTCTAGTGATGGATAGGCTGTATTCTCAGTGATGTCACTGCTGATTTCTAGTGATGGATAGGCTGTATTCTCAGTGATGTCACTGATCTCTAGTGATGGATAGGCTGTATTCTCAGTGATGTCACTGATCCCAAGTGATGGATAGGCTGTATTGTCAGTGATGTCACTGATCTCTAGTGATGGATAGGCTGTATTCTCAGTGATGTCACTGATCTCTAGTGAAGGATAGGCTGTATTCTCACTGATGTCACTGATCTCTAGTGATGGATAGGCTGTATTCTCAGTGATGTCACTGCTGATCTCTAGTGATGGATAGGCTGTATTCTCAGTGATGTCACCGCTGATCTCTAGTGATGGATAGGCTGTATTCTTAGTGATGTCACTGCTGATCTCTAGTGATGGATAGGCTGTATTCTCAGTGATGTCACTGCTGATCTCTAGTGATGGATAGGCTGTATTCTCAGTGATGTCACTGATCTCTAGTGATGGATAGGCTGTATTCTCAGTGATGTCACTGCTGATCTCTAGTGATGGATAGGCTGTATTCTCAGTGATGTCATTGATCTCTAGTGATGGATAGGCTGTATTCTCGGTGATGTCACTGCTGATCTCTAGTGATGGATAGGCTGTATTCTCAGTGATGTCACCGCTGATCTCTAGTGATGGATAGGCTGTATTCTCAGTGATGTCACTGATCTCTAGTGATGGATAGGCTGTATTCTCAGTGATGTCACTGCTGATCTCTAGTGATGGATAGGCTGTATTCTCAGTGATGTCACCGCTAATCTCTAGTGATGGATAGGCTGTATTCTCAGTGATGTCACTGCTGACCTCTAGTGATGGATAGGCTGTATTCTTAGTGATGTCACTGCTGATCTCTAGTGATGGATAGGCTGTATTCTCAGTGATGCCACTGATCTCTAGTGAAGGATAGGCTGTATTCTCAGTGATGTCACTGATCTCTAGTGATGGATAGGCTGTATTCTCAGTGATGTCACTGCTGATCTCTAGTGATGGATAGGCTGTATTCTCAGTGATGTCACCGCTGATCTCTAGTGATGGATAGGCTGTATTCTTAGGGATGTCACTGCTGATCTCTAGTGATGGATAGGCTGTATTCTCAGTGATGTCACTGATCTCTAGTGATGGATAGGCTGTATTCTCAGTGATGTCACTGATCTCTAGTGATGGATAGGCTGTATTCTCAGTGATGTCAAAGCTGATTTCTAGTTATGGATAGGCTGTATTCTCAGTGATGTCACTGATCTCTAGTGATGGATAGGCTGTATTCTCAGTGATGTCACTGCTGATCTCTAGTGATGGATAGGCTGTATTCTCAGTGATGTCACCGCTGATCTCTAGTGATGGATAGGCTGTATTCTTAGTGATGTCACTGCTGATCTCTAGTGATAGATAGGCTGTATTCTCAGTGATGTCACTGCTGATCTCTAGTGATGGATAGGCTGTATTCTTAGTGATGTCACTGCTGATCTCTAGTGATGGATAGGCTGTATTCTCAGTGATGTCACTGCTGATCTCTAGTGATGGATAGGCTGTATTCTCAGTGATGTCACTGCTGATCTCTAGTGATGGATAGGCTGTATTCTCAGTGATGTCATTGATCTCTAGTGATGGATAGGCTGTATTCTCGGTGATGTCACTGCTGATCTCTAGTGATGGATAGGCTGTATTCTCAGTGATGTCACCGCTGATCTCTAGTGATGGATAGGCTGTATTCTCAGTGATGTCACAGATCTCTAGTGATGGATAGGCTGTATTCTCAGTGATGTCACTGCTGATCTCTAGTGATGGATAGGCTGTATTCTCAGTGATGTCACCGCTAATCTCTAGTGATGGATAGGCTGTATTCTCAGTGATGTCACCGCTGATCTCTAGTGATGGATAGGCTGTATTCTCAGTGATGTCACTGCTGATCTCTAGTGATGGATAGGCTGTATTCTCAGTGATGTCACCGCTGATCTCTAGTGATGGATAGGCTGTATTCTCAGTGATGTCACTGCTGACCTCTAGTGATGGATAGGCTGTATTCTCAGTGATGTCACTGCTGATCTCTAGTGATGGATAGGCTGTATTCTCAGTGATGCCACTGATCTCTAGTGAAGGATAGGCTGTATTCTCAGTGATGTCACTGATCTCTAGTGATGGATAGGCTGTATTCTCAGTGATGTCACTGCTGATCTCTAGTGATGGATAGGCTGTATTCTCAGTGATGTCACCGCTGATCTCTAGTGATGGATAGGCTGTATTCTTAGGGATGTCACTGCTGATCTCTAGTGATGGATAGGCTGTATCCTCAGTGATGTCACTGATCTCTAGTGATGGATAGGCTGTATTCTCAGTGATGTCACCGCTGATCTCTAGTGATGGATAGGCTGTATTCTCAGTGATGTCACTGCTGATCTCTAGTGATGGATAGGCTGTATTCTCAGTGATGTCACTGATCTCTAGTGATGGATAGGCTGTATTCTCAGTGATGTCACTGATCTCTAGTGATGGATAGGCTGTATTCTCAGTGATGTCACTGCTGATCTCTAGTGATGGATAGGCTGTATTCTCAGTGATGTCACCGCTGATCTCTAGTGATGGATAGGCTGTATTCTCAGTGATGTCACCGCTGATCTCTAGTGATGAATAGGCTGTATTCTCAGTGATGTCACCGCTGATCTCTAGTGATGGATAGGCTGTATTCTCAGTGATGTCACTGATCTCTAGTGATGGATAGGCTGTATTCTCAGTGATGTCACTGCTGATCTCTAGTGATGGATAGGCTGTATTCTCAGTGATGTCACTGATCTCTAGTGATGGATAGGCTGTATTCACAGTGATGTCACCGCTGATCTCTAGTGATGGATAGGCTGTATTCTCAGTGATGTCACTGATCTCTAGTGATGGATAGGCTGTATTCTCAGTGATGTCACCGCTGATCTCTAGTGATGGATAGGCTGTATTCTCAGTGATGTCACTGATCTCTAGTGATGGATAAGCTGTATTCTCAGTGATGTCACTGCTGATCCCTAGTGATGGATAGGCTGTATTCTCAGTGATGTCACTGCTGATCTCTAGTGATGGATAGGCTGTATTCTCAGTGATGTCACTGATCTCTAGTGATGGATAGGCTGTATTCTCAGTGATGTCACTGATCTCTAGTGATGGATAGGCTGTATTCTCAGTGATGTCACCGCTGATCTCTAGTGATGGATAGGCTGTATTCTCAGTGATGTCACTGATCTCTAGTGATGGATAGGCTGTATTCTCAGTGATGTCACCGCTGATCTCTAGTGATGGATAGGCTGTATTCTCAGTGATGTCACTGATCTCTAGTGATGGATAAGCTGTATTCTCAGTGATGTCACTGCTGATCCCTAGTGATGGATAGGCTGTATTCTCAGTGATGTCACTGCTGATCTCTAGTGATGGATAGGCTGTATTCTCAGTGATGTCACTGCTGACCTCTAGTGATGGATAGGCTGTATTCTCAGTGATGTCACTGCTGATCTCTAGTGATGGATAGGCTGTATTCTCAGTGATGTCACCGCTGATCTCTAGTGATGGATAGGCTGTATTCTCAGTGATGTCACCGCTGATCTCTAGTGATGGATAGGCTGTATTCTCAGTGATGTCACTGATCTCTAGTGATGGATAGGCTGTATTTTCAGTGATGTCACTGCTGATCTCTAGTGATGGATAGGCTGTATTCTCAGTGATGTCACCGCTGATCTCTAGTGATGGATAGGCTGTATTCTCAGTGATGTCACTGCTGACCTCTAGTGATGGATAGGCTGTATTCTCAGTGATGTCACTGATCTCTAGTGATGGATAGGCTGTATTCTCAGTGATGTCACTGATCCCTAGTGATGGATAGGCTGTATTCTCAGTGATGTCACTGATCTCTAGTGAAGGATAGGCTGTATTCTCAGTGATGTCACTGATCTCTAGTGATGGATAGGCTGTATTCTCAGTGATGTCACCGCTGATCTCTAGTGATGGATAGGCTGTATTCTTAGGGATGTCACTGATCTCTAGTGATGGATAGGCTGTATTCTCAGTGATGTCACCGCTGATCTCTAGTGATGGATAGGCTGTATTCTCAGTGATGTCACTGATCTCTAGTGATGGATAAGCTGTATTCTCAGTGATGTCACTGCTGATCCCTAGTGATGGATAGGCTGTATTCTCAGTGATGTCACTGCTGATCTCTAGTGATGGATAGGCTGTATTCTCAGTGATGTCACTGCTGACCTCTAGTGATGGATAGGCTGTATTCTCAGTGATGTCACTGCTGATCTCTAGTGATGGATAGGCTGTATTCTCAGTGATGTCACCGCTGATCTCTAGTGATGGATAGGCTGTATTCTCAGTGATGTCACCGCTGATCTCTAGTGATGGATAGGCTGTATTCTCAGTGATGTCACTGATCTCTAGTGATGGATAGGCTGTATTTTCAGTGATGTCACTGCTGATCTCTAGTGATGGATAGGCTGTATTCTCAGTGATGTCACCGCTGATCTCTAGTGATGGATAGGCTGTATTCTCAGTGATGTCACTGCTGACCTCTAGTGATGGATAGGCTGTATTCTCAGTGATGTCACTGATCTCTAGTGATGGATAGGCTGTATTCTCAGTGATGTCACTGATCCCTAGTGATGGATAGGCTGTATTCTCAGTGATGTCACTGATCTCTAGTGAAGGATAGGCTGTATTCTCAGTGATGTCACTGATCTCTAGTGATGGATAGGCTGTATTCTCAGTGATGTCACCGCTGATCTCTAGTGATGGATAGGCTGTATTCTTAGGGATGTCACTGCTGATCTCTAGTGATGGATAGGCTGTATTCTCAGTGATGTCACTGATCTCTAGTGATGGATAGGCTGTATTCTCAGTGATGTCACCGCTGATCTCTAGTGATGGATAGGCTGTATTCTCAGTGATGTCACCGCTGATCTCTAGTGATGGATAGGCTGTATTCTCAGTGATGTCACTGATCTCTAGTGATGGATAAGCTGTATTCTCAGTGATGTCACTGCTGATCCCTAGTGATGGATAGGCTGTATTCTCAGTGATGTCACTGCTGATCTCTAGTGATGGATAGGCTGTATTCTCAGTGATGTCACTGATCTCTAGTGATGGATAGGCTGTATTCTCAGTGATGTCACTGATCTCTAGTGATGGATAGGCTGTATTCTCAGTGATGTCACCGCTGATCTCTAGTGATGGATAGGCTGTATTCTCAGTGATGTCACTGATCTCTAGTGATGGATAGGCTGTATTCTCAGTGATGTCACCGCTGATCTCTAGTGATGGATAGGCTGTATTCTCAGTGATGTCACTGATCTCTAGTGATGGATAAGCTGTATTCTCAGTGATGTCACTGCTGATCCCTAGTGATGGATAGGCTGTATTCTCAGTGATGTCACTGCTGATCTCTAGTGATGGATAGGCTGTATTCTCAGTGATGTCACTGCTGACCTCTAGTGATGGATAGGCTGTATTCTCAGTGATGTCACTGCTGATCTCTAGTGATGGATAGGCTGTATTCTCAGTGATGTCACCGCTGATCTCTAGTGATGGATAGGCTGTATTCTCAGTGATGTCACCGCTGATCTCTAGTGATGGATAGGCTGTATTCTCAGTGATGTCACTGATCTCTAGTGATGGATAGGCTGTATTTTCAGTGATGTCACTGCTGATCTCTAGTGATGGATAGGCTGTATTCTCAGTGATGTCACCGCTGATCTCTAGTGATGGATAGGCTGTATTCTCAGTGATGTCACTGCTGACCTCTAGTGATGGATAGGCTGTATTCTCAGTGATGTCACTGATCTCTAGTGATGGATAGGCTGTATTCTCAGTGATGTCACTGATCCCTAGTGATGGATAGGCTGTATTCTCAGTGATGTCACTGATCTCTAGTGAAGGATAGGCTGTATTCTCAGTGATGTCACTGATCTCTAGTGATGGATAGGCTGTATTCTCAGTGATGTCACCGCTGATCTCTAGTGATGGATAGGCTGTATTCTTAAGGATGTCACTGATCTCTAGTGATGGATAGGCTGTATTCTCAGTGATGTCACCGCTGATCTCTAGTGATGGATAGGCTGTATTCTCAGTGATGTCACTGATCTCTAGTGATGGATAAGCTGTATTCTCAGTGATGTCACTGCTGATCCCTAGTGATGGATAGGCTGTATTCTCAGTGATGTCACTGCTGATCTCTAGTGATGGATAGGCTGTATTCTCAGTGATGTCACTGCTGACCTCTAGTGATGGATAGGCTGTATTCTCAGTGATGTCACTGCTGATCTCTAGTGATGGATAGGCTGTATTCTCAGTGATGTCACCGCTGATCTCTAGTGATGGATAGGCTGTATTCTCAGTGATGTCACCGCTGATCTCTAGTGATGGATAGGCTGTATTCTCAGTGATGTCACTGATCTCTAGTGATGGATAGGCTGTATTTTCAGTGATGTCACTGCTGATCTCTAGTGATGGATAGGCTGTATTCTCAGTGATGTCACCGCTGATCTCTAGTGATGGATAGGCTGTATTCTCAGTGATGTCACTGCTGACCTCTAGTGATGGATAGGCTGTATTCTCAGTGATGTCACTGATCTCTAGTGATGGATAGGCTGTATTCTCAGTGATGTCACTGATCCCTAGTGATGGATAGGCTGTATTCTCAGTGATGTCACTGATCTCTAGTGAAGGATAGGCTGTATTCTCAGTGATGTCACTGATCTCTAGTGATGGATAGGCTGTATTCTCAGTGATGTCACCGCTGATCTCTAGTGATGGATAGGCTGTATTCTTAGGGATGTCACTGCTGATCTCTAGTGATGGATAGGCTGTATTCTCAGTGATGTCACTGATCTCTAGTGATGGATAGGCTGTATTCTCAGTGATGTCACTGCTGATTTCTAGTGATGGATAGGCTGTATTCTCAGTGATGTCACTGATCTCTAGTGATGGATAGGCTGTATTCTCAGTGATGTCCACTGATCCCAAGTGATGGATAGGCTGTATTGTCAGTGATGTCACTGATCTCTAGTGATGGATAGGCTGTATTCTCAGTGATGTCACTGATCTCTAGTGAAGGATAGGCTGTATTCTCACTGATGTCACTGATCTCTAGTGATGGATAGGCTGTATTCTCAGTGATGTCACTGCTGATCTCTAGTGATGGATAGGCTGTATTCTCAGTGATGTCACCGCTGATCTCTAGTGATGGATAGGCTGTATTCTTAGTGATGTCACTGCTGATCTCTAGTGATGGATAGGCTGTATTCTCAGTGATGTCACTGCTGATCTCTAGTGATGGATAGGCTGTATTCTCAGTGATGTCACTGATCTCTAGTGATGGATAGGCTGTATTCTCAGTGATGTCACTGCTGATCTCTAGTGATGGATAGGCTGTATTCTCAGTGATGTCATTGATCTCTAGTGATGGATAGGCTGTATTCTCGGTGATGTCACTGCTGATCTCTAGTGATGGATAGGCTGTATTCTCAGTGATGTCACCGCTGATCTCTAGTGATGGATAGGCTGTATTCTCAGTGATGTCACTGATCTCTAGTGATGGATAGGCTGTATTCTCAGTGATGTCACTGCTGATCTCTAGTGATGGATAGGCTGTATTCTCAGTGATGTCACCGCTAATCTCTAGTGATGGATAGGCTGTATTCTCAGTGATGTCACCGCTGATCTCTAGTGATGGATAGGCTGTATTCTCAGTGATGTCACTGCTGATCTCTAGTGATGGATAGGCTGTATTCTCAGTGATGTCACCGCTGATCTCTAGTGATGGATAGGCTGTATTCTCAGTGATGTCACTGCTGACCTCTAGTGATGGATAGGCTGTATTCTTAGTGATGTCACTGCTGATCTCTAGTGATGGATAGGCTGTATTCTCAGTGATGCCACTGATCTCTAGTGAAGGATAGGCTGTATTCTCAGTGATGTCACTGATCTCTAGTGATGGATAGGCTGTATTCTCAGTGATGTCACTGCTGATCTCTAGTGATGGATAGGCTGTATTCTCAGTGATGTCACTGATCTCTAGTGATGGATAGGCTGTATTCTCAGGGATGTCACTGCTGATCTCTAGTGATGGATAGGCTGTATTCTCAGTGATGTCACTGATCTCTAGTGATGGATAGGCTGTATTCTCAGTGATGTCACTGATCTCTAGTGATGGATAGGCTGTATTCTCAGTGATGTCAAAGCTGATTTCTAGTTATGGATAGGCTGTATTCTCAGTGATGTCACTGATCTCTAGTGATGGATAGGCTGTATTCTCAGTGATGTCACCGCTGATCTCTAGTGATGGATAGGCTGTATTCTCAGTGATGTCACTGATCTCTAGTGATGGATAGGCTGTATTCTCAGTGATGTCACTGCTGATTTCTAGTGATGGATAGGCTGTATTCTCAGTGATGTCACTGATCCCTAGTGATGGATAGGCTGTATTCTCAGTGATGTCACTGATCTCTAGTAATGATTAGGCTGTATTCTCAGTGATGTCACTGATCTCTAGTGATGGATAGGCTGTATTCTCAGTGATGTCACTTCTGACCTCTAGTGATGGATAGGCTGTATTCTCAGTGATGTCACCGCTGATCTCTAGTGATGGATAGGCTGTATTCTCAGTAATGTCACTGATCTCTAGTGATGGATAGGCTGTATTCTCAGTGATGTCACCGCTGATCTCTAGTGATGGATAGGCTGTATTCTCAGTGATGTCACTGATCTCTAGTGATGGATAGGCTGTATTCTCAGTGATGTCACCACTAATCTCTAGTGATGGATAGGCTGTATTCTCAGTGATGTCACTGATCTCTAGTGATTGATAGGCTGTATTCTCAGTGATGTCACTGCTGACCTCTAGTGATGGATAGGCTGTATTCTCAGTGATGTTACTGATCTCTAGTGATGGATAGGCTGTATTCTCAGTGATGTCACTGATCTCTAGTGATGGATAGGCTGTATTCTCAGTGATGTCACTTCTGACCTCTAGTGATGGATAGGCTGTATTCTCAGTGATGTCACCGCTGATCTCTAGTGATGGATAGGCTGTATTCTCAGTGATGTCACCGCTGATCTCTAGTGATGGATAGGCTGTATTCTCAGTGATGTCACTGATCTCTAGTGATTGATAGGCTGTATTCTCAGTGATGTCACTGCTGATCTCTAGTGATGGATAGGCTGTATTCTCAGTGATGTTACTGATCTCTAGTGATGGATAGGCTGTATTCTCAGTGATGTCACTGATCTCTAGTGATGGATAGGCTGTATTCTCAGTGATGTCACTTCTGACCTCTAGTGATGGATAGGCTGTATTCTCAGTGATGTCACTGCTGATCTCTAGTGATGGATAGGCTGTATTCTCAGTGATGTCACTGCTGATCTCTAGTGATGGATAGCCTGTATTCTCAGTGATGTCACTGATCTTTAGTGGTGGATAGGCTGTACTCTCAGTTAGGTAAAGTGTTAGAACATGGCACTTTGTCTATGAAGTTGCCGGCATCTCTTTGCCTCTGGGCATAGCTGAACATAGTGATAACCGTCGGCGGCTTCTGTCAGGGTCTTGGTCGTATTATAGGAGAGCACTTTGCTTCTATTGAGCGGTTGATGAGTTTTCTTCTTCCAGTCCGGTCTCAGCAGATGACAGCCGCCATTCCTGTCCTTCACCGCATCTTCCATCAGGCTCATCCCGCTCCTTCGGCTCTTACGTAAGGTTGATATCTCAGCCTGAAGCTTTTAATCCATTATATTCTACCTTGGTGGAGGTCTCAGAGGCCCGGTCCAGCGGAGACACATGGCGGACATGCATCGCCACCCCTGACTCTTTTCCTGAGATCCAGTAATGGATTCTTACACAATTTGGCATCCAACCTCTGAAACGTCACATGAAATTAGCAGTTCTCCAGAAATTGTGCAATCGGCGAGTGCAGACGAATTCCCGCGAGGCAACGCCAGAGATTTTAACGTGATTAATGTTGAGGTTTAAGTACAATGCAAATCCCATATGCTCACAGATGCTCTGTAATAGCGGATTAACAAGCTGCTGATCTGTTATACGTGTGCGGCGGTGTAAGTGCTCACTCACCTAGGAGAGTACACCAGTCCAGGTGACGGCCGGAAAGATAGAAGCCGGCCGCACAGAGACATTTCCTCTCCCCCATAACAACCTGAATGGGGCGCTAGCATCTGGTTACCCCTCGCCCATTGGCGAATCATTCTGCTAACCGTATGTTAGGGTTCTATTAGGAAACAAAGTGAGTGCTAATCTATGGCCCTTCTATACGGAGCGATAATCCGCACAGAGCGTTCCAGGGTCAGGGTCACTGATCCCTAGTGATGGATAGGCTGTATTCTCAGTGATGTCACTGCTGATCCCTAGTGATGGATAGGCTGTATTCTCAGTGATGTCACTGCTGATCTCTAGTGATGGATAGGCTGTATTCTCAGTGATGTCACTGATCTCTAGTGATGGATAGGCTGTATTCTCAGTGATGTCACTGATCTCTAGTGATGGATAGGCTGTATTCTCAGTGATGTCACTGATCTCTAGTGATGGATAGGCTGTATTCTCAGTGATGTCACCGCTGATCTCTAGTGATGGATAGGCTGTATTCTCAGTGATGTCACTGATCTCTAGTGATGGATAGGCTGTATTCTCAGTGATGTCACTGATCTCTAGTGATGGATAGGCTGTATTCTCAGTGATGTCACTGATCTCTAGTGATGGATAGGCTGTACTCTCAGTGATGTCACTGCTGATCTCTAGTGATGGATAGGCTGTATTCTCAGTGATGTCACTGCTGATCTCTAGTGATGGATAGGCTGTATTCTCAGTGATGTCACCGCTGATCTCTAGTGATGGATAGGCTGTATTCTCAGTGATGGCACTGATCTCTAGTGATGGATAGGCTGTATTCTCAGTGATGTCACCGCTGATCTCTAGTGATGGATTGGCTGTATTCTCAGTGATGTCACTGATCTCTAGTGATGGATAGGCTGTATTCTCAGTGATGTCACTGCTGATCTCTAGTGATGGATAGGCTGTATTCTCAGTGAGGTCACTGATCTCTAGTGATGGATAGGCTGTATTCTCAGTGATGTCACTGCTGATCTCTAGTGATGGATAGGCTGTATTCTCAGTGATGTCACTGATCTCTAGTGATGGATAGGCTGTATTCTCAGTGATGTCACTGATCTCTAGTGATGGATAGGCTGTATTCTCAGTGATGTCACTGATCTCTAGTGATGGATAGGCTGTATTCTCAGTGATGTCACCGCTGATCTCTAGTGATGGATAGGCTGTATTCTCAGTGATGGAACTGATCTCTAGTGATGGATAGGCTGTATTCTCAGTGATGTCACTGATCTCTAGTGATGGATAGGCTGTATTCTCAGTGATGTCACTGCTGATCTCTAGTGATCGATAGGCTGTATTCTCAGTGATGTCACTGCTGATCTCTAGTGATCGATAGGCTGTATTCTCAGTGATGTCACTGATCTCTAGTGATGGATAGGCTGTATTCTCAGTGATGTCACTGATCTCTAGTGATGGATAGGCTGTATTCTCAGTGATGTCACCGCTGATCTCTAGTGATGGATAGGCTGTATTCTCAGTGATGTCACTGATCTATAGTGATGGATAGGCTGTATTCTCAGTGATGTCACTGATCTCTAGTGATGGATAGGCTGTATTCTCAGTGATGTCACTGATCTCTAGTGATGGATAGGCTGTATTCTCAGTGATGTCACTGCTGATCTCTAGTGATGGATAGGCTGTATTCTCAGTGATGTCACTGCTGATCTCTAGTGATGGATAGGCTGTATTCTCAGTGATGTCACTGATCTCTAGTGATGGATAGGCTGTATTCTCAGTGATGTCACTGATCTCTAGTGATGGATAGGCTGTATTCTCAGTGATGTCACCGCTGATCTCTAGTGATGGATAGGCTGTATTCTCAGTGATGTCACTGATCTCTAGTGATGGATAGGCTGTATTCTCAGTGATGTCACTGATCTCTAGTGATGGATAGGCAGTATTCTCAGTGATGTCACTGATCTCTAGTGATGGATAGGCTGTATTCTCAGTGATGTCACTGATCTCTAGAGATGGATAGGCTGTATTCTCAGTGATGTCACTGCTGATCTCTAGTGATGGATAGGCTGTATTCTCAGTGATGTCACTGATCTCTAGTGATGGATAGGCTGTATTCTCAGTGATGTCACTGATCTCTAGTGATGGATAGGCTGTATTCTCAGTGATGTCACTGATCTCTAGTGATGGATAGGCTGTATTCTCAGTGATGTCACTGATCTCTAGTGATGGATAGGCTGTATTCTCAGTGATGTCACTGATCTCTAGTGATGGATAGGCTGTATTCTCAGTGATGTCACTGCTGATCTCTAGTGATGGATAGGCTGTATTCTCAGTGATGTCACTGCTGATCTCTAGTGATGGATAGGCTGTATTCTCAGTGATGTCACTGATCTCTAGTGATGGATAGGCTGTATTCTCAGTGATGTCACTGATCTCTAGTGATGGATAGGCTGTATTCTCAGTGATGTCACTGATCTCTAGTGACGGACAGGCTGTATTCTCAGTGATGTCACCGCTGATCTCTAGTGATGGATAGGCTGTATTCTCAGTGATGTCACTGATCTCTAGTGATGGATAGGCTGTATTCTCAGTGATGTCACTGATCTCTAGTGATGGATAGGCTGTATTCTCAGTGATGTCACTGCTGATCTCTAGTGATGGATAGGCTGTATTCTCAGTGATGTGACCGCTGATCTCTAGTGATGGATAGGCTGTATTCTCAGTGATGTCACTGATCTCTAGTGATGGATAGGCTGTATTCTCAGTGATGCCACTGATCTCTAGTGATGGATAGGCAGTATTCTCAGTGATGTCACTGATCTCTAGTGATGGATAGGCTGTATTCTCAGTGATGTCACTGATCTCTAGAGATGGATAGGCTGTATTCTCAGTGATGTCACTGCTGATCTCTAGTGATGAATAGGCTGTATTCTCAGTGATGTCACTGATCTCTAGAGATGGATAGGCTGTATTCTCAGTGATGTCACTGCTGATCTCTAGTGATGAATAGGCTGTATTCTCAGTGATGTCACTGATCTCTAGAGATGGATAGGCTGTATTCTCAGTGATGTCACTGATCTCTAGTGATGGATAGGCTGTACTCTCAGTGATGTCACTGCTGATCTCTAGTGATGGATAAGCTGTATTCTCAGTGATGTCACTGCTGATCTCTAGTGATGGATAGGCTGTATTCTCAGTGATGTCACCGCTGATCTCTAGTGATGGATAGGCTGTATTCTCAGTGATGTCACTGATCTCTAGTGATGGATAGGCTGTATTCTCAGTGATGTCACTGATCTCTAGTGATGGATAGGCTGTATTCTCAGTGATGTCACTGATCTCTAGTGATGGATAGGCTGTATTCTCAGTGATGTCACTGATCTCTAGTGATGGATAGGCTGTATTCTCAGTGATGTCACCGCTGATCTCTAGTGATGGATAGGCTGTATTCTCAGTGATGTCACTGATCTCTAGTGATGGATAGTCTGTATTCTCAGTGATGTCACTGATCTCTAGTGATGGATAGGCTGTATTCTCAGTGATGTCACTGATCTCTAGTGATGGATAGGCTGTATTTTCAGTGATGTCACTGCTGATCTCTAGTGATGGATAGGCTGTATTCTCAGTGATGTCACTGATCTCTAGTGATGGCTAGGCTGTATTCTCAGTGATGTCGCTGATCTCTAGTGATGGATAGGCTGTATTCTCAGTGATGTCACCGCTGATCTCTAGTGATGGATAGGCTGTATTCTCAGTGATGTCACTGCTGATCTCTAGTGATGGATAGGCTGTATTCTCAGTGATGTCACTGATCTCTAGTGATGGATAGGCTGTATTCTCAGTGATGTCACTGATCTCTAGTGATGGATAGGCTGTATTCTCAGTGATGTCACTGATCTCTAGTGATGGACAGGCTGTATTCTCAGTGATGTCACCGCTGATCTCTAGTGATGGATAGGCTGTATTCTCAGTGATGTCACTGATCTCTAGTGATGGATAGGCTGTATTCTCAAGTGATGTCACTGCTGATCTCTAGTGATGGATAGGCTGTATTCTCAGTGATGTCACTGCTGATCTCTAGTGATGGATAGGCTGTATTCTCAGTGATGTCACTGCTGATCTCTAGTGATGGATAGGCTGTATTCTCAGTGATGTCACTGATCTCTAGTGATGGATAGGCTGTATTCTCAGTGATGTCACTGATCTCTAGTGATGGATAGGCTGTATTCTCAGTGATGTCACCGCTGATCTCTAGTGATGGATAGGCTGTATTCTCAGTGATGTCACTGATCTCTAGTGATGGATAGGCTGTATTCTCAGTGATGTCACTGATCTCTAGTGATGGATAGGCAGTATTCTCAGTGATGTCACTGATCTCTAGTGATGGATAGGCTGTATTCTCAGTGATGTCACTGATCTCTAGAGATGGATAGGCTGTATTCTCAGTGATGTCACTGCTGATCTCTAGTGATGAATAGGCTGTATTCTCAGTGATGTCACTGATCTCTAGTGATGGATAGGCTGTATTCTCAGTGATGTCACTGATCTCTAGTGATGGATAGGCTGTACTCTCAGTGATGTCACCGCTGATCTCTAGTGATGGATAGGCTGTATTCTCAGTGATGTCACTGCTGATCTCTAGTGATAGGCTGTATTCTCAGTGATGTCACTGCTCTCAAGTGATGGATAGGCTGTATTCTCAGTGATGTCACTGCTGATCTCTAGTGATGGATAGGCTGTATTCTCAGTGATGTCACCGCTGATCTCTAGTGATGGATAGGCTGTATTCTCAGTGATGTCACTGATCTCTAGTGATGGCTAGGCTGTATTCTCAGTGATGTCACCACTGATCTCTAGTGATGGATAGGCTGTATTCTCAGTGATGTCACTGCTGATCTCTAGTGATGGATAGGCTGTATTCTCAGTGATGTCACTGATCTCTAGTGATGGATAGGCTGTATTCTCAGTGATGTCACTGATCTCTAGTGATGGATAGGCTGTATTCTCAGTGATGTCACTGATCTCTAGTGATGGATAGTCTGTATTCTCAGTGATGTCACTGCTGATCTCTAGTGATGGATAGGCTGTATTCTCAGTGATGTCACTGATCTCTAGTGATGGATAGGCTGTATTCTCAGTGATGTCACCGCTGATCTCTAGTGATGGATAGGCTGTATTCTCAGTGATGTCACCGCTGATCTCTAGTGATGGATAGGCTGTATTCTCATTGATGTCACTGATCTCTAGTGATGGATAGGCTGTATTCTCAGTGATGTCACTGATCTCTAGTGGTGGATAGGCTGTATTCTCAGTGATGTCACTGATCTCTAGTGATGGATAGGCTGTATTCTCAGTGATGTCACCGCTGATCTCTAGTGATGGATAGGCTGTATTCTCAGTGATGTCACTGATCTCTAGTGATGGATAGGCTGTATTCTCAGTGATGTCACTGCTGATTTCATGTAGATGTCATTCT